>NW_011494743.1:956499-966005 GCF_000754665.1 Bison bison bison | reverse complement strand
AGCCTGGTGGTGGGCTGCCATCTCTGGGGTCACACAGAGTCGGACACGAGTGAAGCGACTTAGCAGCAGCAGCAGCAGATATGCAGATGATACCACTGTAATGCCAGAAAGTGAAGAGGAACTAAAGAGCCTCTTGATGAGGGTGAAAGAGGAGAGTGAAAAAAGCTGGCTTAAAGCTCAACATTCAGAAAACTCAGATCATGGCATCTGGTTCTACCACTTCATGGCAAGTAGAAGGGGAAAAAGTGGTAATAGTGACAGATTTGACTTTCTTAGGCTCCAAAATCACTGCAAACTGACTGTAGCCATGATACTAAAAGGTGTTAACTTGGAAGGAAAGCTTTGCCGAAAAGGTCCGTCTAGTCAAAGCTATGGTTTTCCAAGTAGTCATGTATGGCTGTGAGAGTTGGACCATAAAGAAAGCTGAGTGCCAGAAAATTGATAATTTCGAATTGTGGTGCTGGAGAAGACTCTTTAGAGTCCCTTGGACTGCACAGAGATCAAACTAGTCAATCCTAAAGGAAATCAGTCCTGAATATTCACTGGAAGGACTGATGCAGAAGTTCCGATACTTTGGCCACTTGAAGCGAAAAGCCGACTCATTAGAAAAGATCCTGATGCTGAGAAAGATTGAAGGCGAAGGGAGAAAAGGGCGACAGAGGATGAGATGGTTGAATAGCATCACCAACTCAATGGGCATGAATTTGAGCAAACTCTGGGAGATGGTGAGGGACCGGGGAGCGTGGTGGGCTACAGTTGATGAGGCCGCAAAGAGTCGGACACAACTGAGCGACTGAGCAACAGCAGTGATCTCGATGTGTGTCAGCAGGATTACTCTGGGAGGAGGAGGTGGGGTGGCTTTGGATTAGAACAGGTTAGACGCCAGGAGGTTGTTTATTCTCTTGGAATGTCTCAGCAAGAAATGCCAGCGGCCTGAAGTGTGGCGGGTGGTACCAGTGGAAATGGAGAGAGAAAGAACAAAAAGATGGCTGTGATGAAGCTACTTGGTCATTAGCTGAAGTTGCTCAAAACCAAAATCAAATTCAATAGTAATAAATTTTATAGTGTAACTGACTAGCATTATAGTCACCTCAGTATAAAAAGAAAAGGCTATCGTAATTGATTTTCAAGAGAACCATAAATTTATTAGAATTTCTCAGGCTGGAAATACTTTGATGTTTCCAGATTGTTAATTTGACCTTGTGCTACAAATCTTTAAGTTATCAAAGTCCTTAACTTTCTTGTCTTCTATAAATGACTAAGAAAGTGATTTGGGAATTAGAAATATTAAATTTAGCTAAATGTAGTATGTCTTACTTTGGTTTTCCAGTGATCACATAATACAGTATATCTTAGTAAATGTATAGTCCAGTTTTCACATACATGGTAGCATGTAGTTGTGGTTTTATTGTTAGAGTTTCCTTGCTAGTTTGATCCCTTACAGTTTTTCTCTGAGGAATCTTACAGATTTGAAAGCTTGACTCTTATTTCAAGTTAGTGGCGCTTTACAAAAATATTTATATCAGTGTGTACTTGGTAAATTAAAAATAGTCCAGACAGCACAGTAACATATAAAATGGCATTGCCGTCAACCCCCCCCCAGCCCTGCCCAATTTCTCACACCCCCTCAAGCCTGATACGTACATCTTCCACAGAGTTACTACTTCATGTTTTATCTGTTCAGTTATGCACTGGTTTTCTACCTCTGGACGAGTGAGAGCAGAAACTCAGTCTGCTTGGTTAATTGCTGTATTCCTAACACATAATAGGTGCTCAGTAAATAGTTAATTATTGAATGAATGAGTACAGATATTCATCTACAGTTTTGGAGAAAAATATGAAGTGAAGCCATAAAATACCTTCATTTATTAGGAAACCAGTATTATTTAAATATCCAGTTTAATGGAATTTATTATATACATATCAGTAAAGCACCTTCAGCTATATAGAAAGGCTCTTGGTGTGTAACAATAGCTTTGTAGTAAATAATAGTATTTATTAAAATCAAAGTCTCTATTAATATGTTCATTTTTGTTGGATAGTGTTCATACTTATCATTATGCATCCATTATTAAGTGTTAGAAGAGAATAATGCTTTTGAGAGCTATGTAAGAGTCTTATTTTCCTGTTAAGATTTCATTTACTGTTGATTATGTGTTACCGTCATCCAGGTGCTAATTTTATGTAGTAACAATGATTGTTATCTGTGTATTTTTCTTTGCCTAGATATGGTACTGGACAACATGATCGCCTCTGGCCAGTTGGACGAGTCCATCAGAGAGAATGTCAGAGAAGCCCTTCTAAAGAGGCACCACCATCAGAATGAGAAGAGATTCACCAGCCGGATCCCCCTGGTTCGATCTTTTGCAGACATAGGCAAGAAACATTCTGACCCTCACTTGCTTGAAAGGAACGGTGAGATAAGTTGTGGTGTCCAATTTTTCTAACACTTTACTAACAGCATTCCAGCTTGTTACAGTTAGCATTTGGGAAAAGAAACTCATTTTTTGTAGATAATTACATAGGTCTTTTATCTTTTTAATTCTTTTTTCAAAAAATAATAGTATTTGTACATTTAAATATTTCATTTCTGAAATGTCTTTATAATGTGGCAGAATTTTCTGTAGAAATTACTTAGATGAGAAAATTAAGCATTTATTCTGTTAAAATGGGACATTGAAATATTGGTAATATTTAAACACTACTGTAGGTTTCCCTCATAGCTCAGTTGGTAAAGAATCTGCCTGCAGTACAGGAGACTCCGGTTCTATTCCTGAGTCAGGAAGATCCCCTGGAAGGGATAGGCTACACACTCCAGTATTCTTGGGCTTCCCTTGTGGCTCAGCGGGTAAAGAATCTGCCTGCAATGTGGGAGACCTGGGTTCTGTCCCTGGGTTGGGAAGATCCCCCAGAGAAGGGAAAGGCTACCCACTCCAGTACTGTAGCCTAGAGAATTCAAGAGTCGGACATGACTAAGCGATTTTGACTTTCATTTTCTTTCAGATACTACACTGTACGTAACCCTGATTACTCTCCTCCTTGCTTCTTTGTTTCTGTTCAAGAATTCTTGTATGGTTGATATAAGAGCTGTAAATTGCTATCTATAAATGTAGTTTAATCTTTTGAAAATTCAAAGTCTTGTGTTTGGACCTTTAATATTAGATTTTTCCTAAGATTTTTTTTTTCCTCCTGAGTAGACTGTACTTGCTGGGCATAAACAGTATTTTGGAGCTGGTTTGCTTTTAATTTTCCCAGCTTTTTATTGACATAATCTGTAAAAGGTTTTTGTACTCGTTCCTGTTTTATGATGTCTTCAAGTCACGGAGAGTGGCACAGACCCACGTCCACTCACTCACGGCTCAGCAGTGGGTTGATGGGACTTGGGGAGACTGTTCGGTAGCTGCTCCCCTCTGTCCCTGTCTTACAGCTGGCATGCTGTCACTGCGGCTCTGTTAGGGTCTCAAAGATGACTCTGATGTGACAGTGACTCTGGAAAACCCAGGTTGATCTGTTAGATCTCTGGCAGAGAACTGGGGTTGATCTGAGGGTCACTGCTGTGTCGAGCTGCTACTGTTACCCAAGGTACCTGAGAGTTACAGTGAAGAGGAGTGGGGGCTGGGCCACAAACCTTTCCGCTCATCCTTCTTCTTTTTTTTTTTTAATTTTATTTTATTTTTAAACTTTACATAATTGTATTAGTTTTGCCAAATATCAAAATGAATCCATCACAGGTATACATGTGCTCCCCATCCGCTCATCCTTCTATCTCTGAAATAAGAGTGTGGCTCTTAGCTGCTACAAGCACACTCACAGGTGGAAGACTTACCACATGTAAAGTTAGCAGTACTCAGTCTCCTTCTGTGGCTCAGTCTAAGATAATTAAGTCCATTTTCTTCTGAGTATTTGATCATTAAAACTCTTTTTAATTTATTTAAAACTGCCTTTCTATTTTCAAGGGACCTTAAGAATAAAAGAAATCTCTTACAGGCCTAAGTTGAGTTTGAAAGCAAGCCATCCATGTCACCACTTTTTTTTTTCTTTCCATATATTGCATATTTTCTAGTTGAGTAAAGTGAACTCGTTTGCCCAGAGAGACCACAAATCTTTCTCCTCCATACATAGTGGTTCCTGATTATCCTCTAGTTGTCTGTTGCTTCCTTTTAATCATAAGACATTGGCTGTTTTCTTGTAGATGCCATTTTAGCAGGGGCGCTCTTTTATTTTGCTGTACTACTATACTTGTAATTTTAACAGTTTTTCTGCATCTGGCTTATTTTTTACCTAAATAGTGGTGGTTTATGGAGTAATAGTTAATATATGTAATATATTGGGGATCTCTTGAGCATGTAGTTTTTATTATATCAGTAGTTCCCCACCTTTTTGGCACCAGGGAACTGGTTTCATGGAAGACAGTTTTTCCATGGACCAGGGTCGGGGAGGTGGAGGCTGCTTCTGAGATGATTCAGGCACGTCATATTTATTGTGAATCTCATTTCTTGTGAATCTCATTTCTATTATTACTATATCAGCTCCACCTCGGATCGTGAGACATTAGATTCCGGAGGTTTCTATTATTACTATATCAGCTCCACCTTAGATCGTCAGACATTAGATTCTGGATATTTCTATCATTGCTATATCAGCTCCACCTCAGATCGTCAGACATTAGATTCCGGATATTTCTATTATTACTATATCAGCTCTACCTCAGATCATCAGACATTAGATTCCGGAGGTTCACGACCCCGGACTTAGATCAGTTGGGATTGTTATATTTCTCATGCTTTTCCTAAAAAAAAATATCGTTCCACTAAGCTGCTCTTCCTTAAAATAACCTGGTGTTTGAACTATAAGTATACATGACCTTTTGAAATACTCTAGAATTCCTTATCGTTGTTGGTAAGAAATACTTTATTCTTTGCTAGTTAAATTAAACATCATATGTATTTGTTTTAATTTATCTGCTGCATTAGATATGGAAGCATATCTTAGGACATTTATTAATATCAGTTAGATAGTGAGCTCAAGAATATGTTATCTTTTGAAATTGACATGTTTCTATTTTGAAAAAACATTCCTGTGACTCGCCTTACATTTTTACATTTTACTTTGAGAGTTTTGTCAGTAGATGGTGCCCTGTTGGCTTAATGTTATAAAGACTTGATACTAACTTTAAGTTAGGAATCACTAGATACTGTTAATGTGGGCTCTTCTTGTGAGAGAATATGTAGCAGTTTGGTCCAGTGTAGATAAAATGCACTAACTATAAGCTGTCAGTGCTGGTAAGTTTTGTTTGGGGTTCTGTTTCTTAGATTATTTTTGTGCTATATTTTCATTTGCTATTTATCATTTTTTAAAGCAATAGCTTTGCATTGTTACTATTCTTTGTTTTAAAGCCACACTGTTGGACTTTCTCGTTCCTAACAGAATATTGTCCCTCTCCATCTGTCATTAACGTTGTTTTTCATTTTTTTGTTTTGAGTTTTGGATGCACCTTCAGAGAACTAATTATAGTTTAAGCCATTTTCCAGTGATTTTCTAATATTTAAAAATCAGATTGTCATACTAACCCTGACAGCATGAATTTGAAATTTTGGACCTTTTTTTAAAGCTTGCGGTTTACAGTGTAAATTGATTTTTGTGTGTCTCGTTTGCCTTCTGCGATAAAACTTCATCACTTTTCATTTATTTGTTTTACCTCAGGGGAAGGCCTCTCAGCCTCCCGCCACTCTTTGCGAACAGGTCTGTCTGCCTCAAACCTTTCCTTGAGAGGAGAATCACCTTTGTCTCTTCTTGTCAGTCATCTTCTTCCTTCTTCGAGAGCCGGGACCCCTGCGGGCTCGAGGTGCACAAGCCCCGCACCCACCCCTCAGAGCAGCCCTCCTTCCAGCCCTAGCCTCAGCCGCCTCCACGCCAGAGCTTCCCGGCAGAGGCAGCCGCAGGCCCCAGAGCTGCTGGTGTCGCCTGCCAGTGCCGGCGTTCCCACAGTAGTAATCCATCCGCCCGAGGAAGACTTAGAAGCGCTGCAAGGCCAGGAGCAGAAGACTGAGGAGAATGTTGACGTAACTGCAGGCAACTATCCAAAGTCCTCACGTGTGGTGCTTTCTGCCTCCGGACCACTTGCACTTGGAATGCCTCTCAGCACATAGCTTTATCAGCATTATGTAGATGATGCTTACAATTTATTTTGACTTCTGCATGTTTTTTTTTTTCTTTATAGTGTATTATAGAGAAGGATAGAATTATTTTAAAATTTTAAGTTTTACAAAGATCTCAAAGGAGCTTACACATAATTTAAGCCCTTTGAAAATTTTTTACTGAGGTTTTACAGGTCAATACATTTGAATGGCTCAGACAAATGTAGACATTTTTACAAGTCATCTTTTAATTTGCCATGATTAAAAAAAAATGGTGGCTCTTCTTGTGCATTTCATTCCATCAAGTGAATGAACACATGCTTTACATAAAGTATAATGAAAAGCCTTTTATCTACTGTTTGGTGCTTTTGTGTAAGGAATGCAATATGTTTTCACCTTCCTGATAAAGGTAGAATGAATGTTCTTTTTCTCATCTTGTCTCTGAGAAGATTGAGGTTCACTGTTGACTGCCTGGAGTCATCATTATTCCCAGACTAGTTTTATAATTTGGAGTAGACTTCAGTTGTCTTTTATTTAATGCTGTATCTATCTTTAATCCGAATTTACCTTGAAATTTTTAGGAGTAGAGTTCCTATAGTTGCAGATAGGATTTATTTCTACATAAATTAGAAAAATTATGTCTTAGTGGATAAACGGTTTGTAACTCACTTAAGGGTTATTATATTTCTATTTGATGAGTTTATCTTATCACTGTTTGTACAGTGAAAAAAATTAAGACTTAGAGATGTTAAGGTTAGACCATAAATGACCAGACAAAGGAATTGAACCCAGAACTACCTACAAAAATAGTATAGAATTTCATTGTAAATTTTAATACTTTGTGGAAAAGATGTATTATAATGAGGTAACTAAACAAAAATGGAGGAAGGATATCTAGAAATAATTGCTCAGAAATAATGAACACTTTTACTTCATTAAAAAGGACTAACAAAATTGACTATTTTTCTTGAACAAAAATAACTTGAAGTCACTTTCCCTTGCATTTGTTTTTACCTATATGTCTCAGTAATACTGACTATTTCTTGTTTTACCAGCTTCAATCTGATTAATGATAAGAGACTATAAACTTTGTATGGGAAGAAAGGGACATGCAGGTTCCCAGTGACTTATTAGGTCATGTTAAGAGGGTAAAAAGAGCAATTAACTGAAAATTGAGGGACATAATTAAATTTTTACTCCCTCTGCTGTTAAGTATGACATGGGATTTACTCGCCTTTTGGAAAAAACTAGAGTGTAGGGAAGAGAGAGGATTTCTGAGGACAAGGGAGAGCTCATAATTGCTGTCTAAGATGACATTGTAGAAGGAATGTAGTCACAGTAACAGGGATAGCTCTTCCTTAGTCCCCGCTGCCTAGAGCACCTGGAAACCCTGCTGTCTTTTCCTGAAGTCTGATGAAGAAGGTGGCCTCAGCATCATTTCTGAGAGACCAATGCCAGAGATTTTTTGTGTCATGAGGTCACAATTTGTGAATACCTGTAGGAAAGAAAAACAGAGAAAGCAGTGTTTCCCATTAGCTATTTTTTAGAGAACACTTACATAAAAGACGTAACTCCCTTTTAGTGTTTGTGATGCCTTCTGACGCAGTGTTCTTACCCTGGGCACTGCTGGCATTTTGGGGTGACACTTCTGTGTGGTAGGGTGTCTTGTGCATCGTCAGCTATCGAGCACCACCCTTGGCCCACACCCACCAGCTGCCAGCACCTTCATAAACTCACGTGGATGGGAACTGCTGCTCCAAACACTTCTGCTTTCAAATTCTTAGTGACAGGAAACTTCAATATCTTTGCTTAATTTTTCTCTAGGTAGATATGCTATTTTGAGGGGAAAAAAATGGAAGGGCAAAATAATAGAATTACCAGAGTATGACTTAAATCCCAGGACTGAGTTTATATGTACTCATATTTGCTTTTTCTTTTGCTTAAAGCAAGTAAAGAAAGTCCTTCCAAGTTATCTGTGCTCGTTATAGTTTTAATTTGGGGGAATTTATTAATTTAATTCTGAGCACTAGGAATTTACTGTAGGAGCAAGGACATTTCCTTTACCTTTCCAGGATATAGGTTTAACTTAGCTAACATTAGGAAAGCCTGCATGGAGAAGGCGGTGGTGGGAAACTTTGAGTGTGCCCGGCCTGCCGCCTTAACACGTTCAAGGTGAGCAGGTAAGCCCCTGACTTCCTCGCGCCCTCTCTTCTGACTTTGGTGGAATTGAGTTGCAGGTCGTTTCTTCTTCCCATTCCTATTGAGCCTTCTCCGCGTCCCATTCTTGTCCCCCAGGTGTGGTGGCTAGGGCTGTTCTGAGAAGCTGTGTCTATGTTTTCTTTGGTTACGCATCTGCAGGTTGGATGCAGTTTGTAGTTAGCAGCGTGTGTGTGTTGATGGTCACTTGTAGTTGCTGCCAGGGCATTCATGATACTCTTCATTTTCTTGTGTGGGAGTTGGTGGAAACCACTGAAAAACATTGCGTAACTTTTTCTTCTTCCCACTTGGACATGTATTTTAATAGAGGAATGGATTCTATTATGAAAGTTTAGGGACAAAGGTCAAAGAAGAGGCTAAAATGGAGAAAAATGAGTTCAGTTTAGGAAATAGTTTTTATTTGGGAATTGTTTACAATTTCTAGGGAATGGTTATATGGCTAAGTGGACTGCATATGACTAAGTGGACTGAAATTTGGGGTCACAGTGGCATCCTGGTGTAGGTGTTTAACAGAGAAGTGGGTGTCATGAAGGTCTTCTTCTACTGAATTTAAGCTGTGAACTCAAATGACTTAGTTTCAGGTTACTAGTTAGTGTATGTTGTATTCTATAAAAACAAAAATGCATAGACTATATCTGATACGCTTAAAATTTTAAAATTTAATTGCCACTGTTTAAAGTTTATAGGCTCTAACCACAAACAGTGCAGTGGTGAATTTCTGTGGGTCGCTAGGCTGTCGTGAGTGGCAGAGTTAAAACTAGAGGTAAAGTCTGTGACAATTGTCTGGTGCATTTTCTCCTGTGATATTCAGTGTTTGGGGTAATATATTAATATTAGTGTAATATTACTAATTAGTAATACCAATATTACTGTATTAATATATTAAGATTACTGTATTCTTGAACTAGAAAGTTTGGGTGTTTTGAAAAAATTAGGTACATTTAATGGTAGAAATCTGTGTTATATACTCTAAAATTTTTATAACATTTGAACTTTTTGCAAAATACATAGTAGTAATGATTAATAATATGCTACTGGTGTTTTTAGGTTATTTTTGTGTGTGGCTTGTTGCTGCTGAGTTTTACTTGAACTGAGTCTACCATGCATGAACATATATCTATCACTTGTAATCCAGACAAGCTAATTTAATAG
>NW_011494743.1:944328-956399 GCF_000754665.1 Bison bison bison | reverse complement strand
AATTTAATAGAATGTATATCATTGGAGAAGGAAATGGCAACCCACTCCCGTGTTCTTGCCTGGAGAATCCCAGGGGCGGGGAAGCCTGGTGGGCTGCCGTCTATGGGGCCGCACAGAGTCGGACACGACTGAAGCGACTTAGCAGCAGCAGCAGCAGCATATCATTTCTAATCCAAACAAACACATTTTATAGATTAAACTGTCTGTGTCTTAGAGGTTGAGTGAGTTGCTTAAGGTCACGCACATAGCTACAAAGTAGCCAAGAGGACTTATTTTAACATAGATCTGTTCCCTTATAAGATCCACATTCTTTGTATTTATATCGTAAAACATTGCTGTTGTGTTTTAACATAGTCCTTAGGAATAATGGCAGTAGACAGCACTTGAATTTTACCCAAGAGAGATGAAAATTCATGAGGAAACTTCTGATTATGAAGATTATGGCAAAATGAGTGTATATTTCATTGACGTAGCTCTTGCATTTTGATTTAGGGTTTATCAGAAGTGTTACATTGTTACTGATGTAAGTGTGTAAGTGTGGTTAGGCATCTTTAAGTTCTGCAGTTCACATGTCTAAGGATACAGTGACAGTTGATGTGCCAAGTATTTATAGTGGTGATCAGACCCAGGTCTTCCACCTTCTCACTTTTTTCTTTTTGCAAAAGGCCACCATTTTTGTAAATGCAAATTATATCATTTTAAATGTTAACATGTGTAGCTTCATTATGGCTTAAAATGTTATTCCACTCTTGCTGGTATGGTACTAACACTGGGCACTTTTTTTTTTTTTTTTTTTTTACCTAGCACATTTGCTTTTAGTAAACCCATCACTTTCAGGATATGAGCAAATTCAGGTTGCAAAGTGAATTTTCTTCTTACTACTTTGGCATTTGTTTGTTCTTAAATACAGGTGTTTTGGCCTCTCCACAGTCTGCACCTGGAAACTTAGACAATAGTAAAAGTGGAGAAATGAAAGGTAATGGAAGTGGAGGAAGCAGAGAAAATAGTACTGTTGACTTCAGCAAGGTAATTTCTGTTATGAACTATACATTTTCATAATCATGCTTACTGAGGCAGTTGCTAGCAATGTGACTGTATTAACAGAGATTATAATAATGTTTAATAACCGGTGCTTGTAAACCTGATGTGATGCTTGTGATGTTAATTTAAGATCAGAAATTGTGAAAAAAGGTAACAGTCTCATAGCACTTGAATGTTATATTTTACTAGTGTTAGAAATTCTGACAAAAGAATATGGGAGTAATACGGTGTTTTCATCTATACCTACGCATAGATATCACGAACTACAGGCGTTTGTTGTGGAGCTGCCACTACCGGAAAGATAATTCTGGGAGTGATGTTTCAGCAGTAACAATTCAGCCTTTTCTTGGCTGTAATGTGATCCCAGAATTACTGTCCTGTGGTGTCAGTGCTTTCTGGAATGTAACTGGGGAACATCGGTGCTTCCCCATGGGTAGGGGAAGGTAAAGACATGGACTGAAAATAAACTCACCTGTCTCAACTGTGATTTTTAATTTTTATAGGTGAGTGTTTAAATGAAATGTGAAAAAGAGCTTATTTCAAAAGAACAAGGCAAAAACCTGCAAGTTCAAATTACAGTTGAATTTAAAGCATACTTTATGAGTACTACCTCTGAATATCTGATATCCATTGCAATTTTTTTGATGGTGTTGGATGGTATTCACTATAGGATACAAAGTCAGACTTCTAATTAAATGCCATTATTTCAAGTAAGATTCAATTTTTAAGCCTTTATGATGCGAAGTCTATAGATCACGTTTTGTAGAAAAGGCACTTAAATGATGATTTGCGTTATAGCTTTGCTGAGCTTCATGCTCTGAAATTAAAAGCCTTGCATTTGGGACATTGTACTGTTGTTCTGTTGGAACCTGATCGTGTTTTTATAACTGGTGCTCCAGTTATCTCAGATGAGTGTCAGGCTTTCAGCAGCGGAGTTGCTGTGAGCAGATTGCTGTGGTCTGTATCACAGATCTCCTCCAGACGTGGCAGGTGCTGTTCCTTTGTGTTGCTCCTGTCACAGCTGTGCTTTCTCTCACTTGGTCCATCCCTGTGCACACCTGCTTGCCCCCTGCCGGGCAGGACTCTACCTCCTGGCACTGCAGTTGTGGCACGCTGGGTGTGGGACTCAAGAGGCCCGCTGTAAGTGCTGGATTTGTGTTCCTAGAAGCCCTGGTAGTGGTTGTTCAGTGACTTGTGTGAAGCTGCATACACACGAAGAAGTTCCTGTACTTCGATATTATGTCCATAACCTTTTCTTTGTAATTATACACAGACAACCTAATTCAATTATACAGCACTACCATATACGTATGCCAATTATGACTACTTTAGTTGTAAATGAAAATAAAAACGATTTTTCCCACTTACTGAAAATACTGGGGAATGCCCATAGTTCATTAAAATAAAAAGGATTTATAAAATACATAAAATACCAAGGAACTAATTCATGTCTAAGATTAAACAGTAGATAACGACTAAATGAATATTTTTAGAACTGTGTATAATTTCATGGACCATTGTTAGTTTGTGAACTATGCTTTTGTCTTCAATAGTTTTTTAATGAATAGTGCTATATAGTCATTGAAACTTCTCTCTAGTTTGTTCGGTAATGTAGATCTCTGCAGTAGTGAAGATCATGACAGTAATCCAGCTGGGAGTACTGTTTGGTAGTACTGTTTTGGTTGCCCTTTTGTATTCATCAGCTTCATTCTTTGTACTTGTGAGAATTTTGACACTTACACATCCTTTAGATCACCAGTTTTGATTAGCGAATAGTAGTCTTAAAGCATCTTTTTCCTGTTTCCTTCTAGACTGATTAGTACCATGTACACTTTATTTTAAATTATTATTTATTTGTCAATAGGTTGATATGAATTTCATGAGAAAAATTCCTTCAGGAGCTGAGGCGTCCAATGTTCTGGTGGGAGAGGTGGATTTTTTAGAAAGACCTATAATTGCGTTTGTGAGACTGGCTCCCGCTGTTCTTCTCTCAGGGCTAACTGAGGTCCCCGTCCCTACAAGGTAAGGGAGGGTTAACTGCAGTTAACGTTCTTCCAGAATGTCCCAAATCTAGAGAAACATGTTGCTTTATGTAATGAAAACTCCTTTTTATGGTTAACGGCGTCATTGCCCCAGTGCCTTGACTATTAGAACATTAAAGATTTTTCTTTCTTTCTGGACTTCCCTGGTGGCTCAGATGTAAAGCGTCTGTCTACAATGAGGGAGACCCAGGTTCAATCCCTGGGTTGGGAAGATCCCCTGGAGAAGGAAATGGCAATCCACTCCAGTACTATTGCCTGGAAAATCCCATGGACAGAGGAGCCTGGTAGGCTACAGTCCATGGGGTTGCAAAGAGTCGGACACGACTGAATGACTTCACTTTTCTTTCTTTTCTTTCTGGAACTTAAAAAAAGCATCCTTTAAAAAATACATTGCATTTATGTTTTTATAATAAAGTTCTGTTCATAGTATGTTCTGTGCAGGCACTGAAGTCAGAGAGGGTGGAGTTGAATCCTTGCCCTGCGGCTTTTTGTGGGATGGTAAAGCCAGGCTTCTGCTTTCTAAACTTTCCTTGTAAAATGAGGGTAACAGTACCTCAGGGTTGATTAAATGTAATAATGCCCCTGAATTAGGCAGAATGCTTTGTTCTGACCTGATCCAATCTTCTGTTCAATATATATTAAGAATAATTAGCAAGTTGTGTTATTAATACAAAGTGTGATCAGTTAGCTACTGATTATATGAACTTAATTACAAATGAGAATAATTAAGAATATATTTTTATAGTAATAAATATGAAGAATTAATTGCAGCCTGATTGAAATGTACATGCTAGTTTTTTTAATAAGCTTTCCTGAGTTGCATTAATGGTACAGTACTGAGATAAATGAGAAAAGTAATTCATAGATTCATGTTTAAATTCTTACAAACCAGGAAGATGAATACTCCCAGTTTGGATAAGTATGAATATTAATATTTTACTGTATGCTAATAAGAATATACCTAAGTAGGAAGTTAAGTAATTTTTTTTGGATTTCCCTAATAGCTCAGTTGGTAAAAAAAAAAAAAAAGCTGCCTGCAATGCAGGAGACCCCTGTTTGATTCCTGGGTCAGGAAGATCCTCTGGAGATGGGATAGGCAGTAAGAGGTTGTTAAACAATAAGAGGCTGTTAAACGATAAGAGTTGCAAATAAAATGCTTTTACTTCCAAAAGGGTTAGTCCCTTATTTTCCCTTATAGTGTCTTTATCCAGATTGTAGTTTGAGGGACCATGAATTTCTTATGAATACTCAACTATTTTCTTAAGCCAAAGTAAGTACTTAAATGGGATTGGTATTCACTTTATTTACTTATTTACTTCTTTTCATCAGTACAGACCAGAAAAAGTTGTTTACTCAAAATTCGAAAGGATATAGAAGATGGGAAGCACCGTCTTTAATGTAAAACACTGATTCCTTAAGTACTTTTTTACTCTAAGAAAGATGGAAAGTAATAACTTGGCAAAACTTAATTATGAATGCCGTTTTTAGTTTTGTGATTCGTCTGAATAGAGTTGCCAACCTTTTTGCGGCCATTAGGATGTGAGGATGAAAAGGAGGTCTGAGTAATGTTTCTGTGTTTACATTCGTGTGATTTCTTTATGATTCCTAGACTTATGTCTGTTGTTCATGTTCAAATCTCTCCGTTTTAATGTTCCCTTAGGTTTTTGTTTCTGTTGCTGGGGCCTGCAGGCAAGGCACCACAGTATCACGAAATTGGAAGATCAATAGCCACCCTCATGACGGATGAGGTAACGAACACGCCCCTGGACGCGGACACTGATTGTGAAGCATATAATGCATATTAAATTATAGACTCTCTTACCTTCTTTGGTGATTTTAAAGTGTATTTTATGGGTCTTTCTCTTACAGTATTTTCCTCTGTGCTGTCAGTAATACGCAGATTTGAATAAATCATCTCCTTAATGTAGATGTATCCGTGGCCTCCCTGTTGTGTATTTGTTTAAGCTCTTCACTGCTGCCTTAATAGAGTCTCATCTCTGTGCTTTTTGAACCTGATCTGCTCTGACTGGCTCCTTTTTTCTGCTGTTTGCCCCGCCCACTTGGACTTCCTTTCTGTGCCTTGGATATGATAGTCGTGGCGGCCTCTGGACGCTGAGCACTGTCTCCACCCTTCACCCCACTCCCTGCATGCTGCGCCCTCATCTCAGTCAGATTCCTCCTGCAGCGCTTCCTCCTCTGAGACACCTTGCTCAGCCACCCTGTTCTCCCCCATCCGATTCCCTTCCTTCACCCTGCTTCATCTGTACAGGACTTTTTGTTATCCACCTGCAGTAGTGTATTCACGTAATTGCCCCTGAGTTCTTGAGTGCAGGGACTTTGACTTATCTGTGTTGTGCCTGCCAGAACTTCCCTGGTGGCTCAGTGGTAAAGAATCCGCCTACCAATGCAGGAGACATGGGTTTGTTCAGTCCCTGGTCCGGGAAGATCCCACGTGCTTTGGAGCAACTAAGCTACGACTCCTGACTGAGCATTGCTCTAGAGCTGGGAGCTGTACATGCTGAGCCTGTGTGCCCGAACCGCAGAAGCCTGCACACTCTAGAGCCTGTGCTCCCAGCAAGAGAAGCCTCCACAGTGGGAACCCACACACCGCAAACAGGAAATAGCCCCTGCTTAGCACAGCTAGAGAAAAGCCTATGTAGCAGTCAAGGCCCAGCCCAGCCAAAAATAAACAACAGAAAAAGAAAAGAATTGTACCTACCAAACAGTAGGCACCCAGTCAATAGGAAGGATCAAATTAATTAATTATTTTAAGTAAAATTGTTATCATACCTCATTATACCTTTAGGATAAATGACATTAAAATGTTATTTCCCAAGTAAAATTTCCTCTTTCTAAAAATTATTGTGTATTAGCAAGTCATTAGTTTCTTTTGTTGTTTGATTTTTACTGTTAATTTATCTGGTAATACTAATAGTGAATTATTTTTTCAAGTTGTTATCGAAGGTAGGGTCAAGAGTTTAGGTAATTATGTAAACTTAGTTATGATATCGAAAGTGGATTACTATGTATGGAATTTTCTTTCAACTTTAAAATCGTTTTACTCAATGTATTTATTTTCTTTAGATTTTTCATGATGTAGCTTATAAAGCAAAAGACAGAAATGACCTCTTATCTGGAATTGATGAATTTTTAGATCAAGTGACTGTCCTACCTCCAGGAGAGTGGGACCCTTCCATACGCATAGAGCCACCGAAGAGTGTTCCCTCTCAGGTGAGGACCTTACACAATGCTTCTTTGAGTTCCTTTTTTTAATTTTTCATTAAGCTTTTTCAAGTAGTTTATACATTTTCAAAACTCAAAACTGTGTGAAGAGCTACACCTGGAGAAGTTGTCCCCACCGTGTCGTCTCTGCCATCCCACCCCGTCCCCACCTCTTGCCGGTCATCATTTGCTATTCGTTTCGTGTTATTCTTCCACTTTTTATTCAGTACAGGGAAGTATGAACACGCAGTCTTGTTCTCTCCTCTTTCCTACCAGACGTGAGCATCCTATATGTAGTGTTCTGCACCTTGCCTTTTTCAGGTAACGGTATTTCCTGGAGGTGTGATGGTAAGAAATCGTAAAATCCTCCTCCTCCTCCTCCGCACAGCTCTGTTGCATTCCAGTGTGGACGCACTGTAGTCTGTCCTGTCCTGGTACAGGCTGTCTTCAGTCTTTTGCTGTTACAGACCACATCGTAGTGTTCACCTGCCATCTTGGTCTTGGGCAGATGGGTCTGTAGGATAGATTCCCAGGAATAAGATTACTGGCTTACATGGGAATTTACTGACAGTTTTAGCAAATGTTGCCAGAATCTCGTCTTCTTGGGTTGAACTGTTTTGGACTCATTTTGGTGATGAATGAGAACGCCTATTTCCGTACAGCCTCACCAGCATGGTGTCTTGTCAGACTTTTGGATATTTGTCAGTATTATATGTATCCTTATCTTAACTGTATCAAGCATTTTAATGTGATTTTAATTTGTATTTCTGTAATTAGTGAAGTTGAGTATTCCTGAATATTTGTTGTTCATCACCCTCCACCAACTTTTTTTTAACATTTGAATTATTCATTGATCCTTTTGCGTTTATCATGATGTACTATGTAGAGAATGCCTACAGTTCATCTTTTTTCTAGATTGTTGTCTGTTTGTCCCAGTTTATTAAAAAATTAAGCATTTTTCTGTTTCTTTGCTGATGTTGTCTTTATCATTTACTAAATTTCCATATTCATTCAGGTCTGTTTCTGGGATTTCTTTTCCATTGATTGGTCTAGGCATGGACCACGTACACACTTTAATTTCTGAGAGTTTTTGGTATATTTTAATATCTGATAGATCTGCATTCATTCTTGACCTCTCTCTTACTCTTGTTTTTCTGAATTTGTTTGGTCATCTTTGCATATTTATTTTCATACTAGCTTTGAAATCAACTTTCTGTTTACAGAAATAAAGTGTAATTTTTAAGAAATTGTGATGGAAATTAAATTTCTAAATGAACTGAGGGAAAGTTGAAATCTTTTCAAGAACATGGTATATCTTTCCCCAGTTGTTCTCCTGACTATTTTCAAGTCAGTTTTTGTGTCCTTAAGGAATGTTATAAAATTCTCCTTATGGGCACCGTACACTCCTCTTGGTGAGTGTGTACATAAGTCTTTTATCTTTGTTTCTATTATAATTGAGGTCTTTGTTCCATTATATTGCCTGTTGCTTTTATATATATGTATATGTATGAAGGCTATTGGTTATTGTATATTTCTTTTGTATCCTGCTGCCTTCCTCAATTCTTTTATTGTGTATAGTCATGTGGTCTCCAATAAAAGATAATACTATTCATTTTCTAACTCTTACACCTTTAACATGTTTTCTCTTGTCTAAGGGTATTGACTAAAATCTCTAATAGGTTTACATAGTAGTTGACTTTAAAGGGCCTTTCTTAATTTTTTCATAATTGTAGTCAAAGTCATTAGTGTTTCTCTCATTAAGTTACTATCATTGGTGCCAAAATACATATTTTATCATATTAAGAAAATACCCTAATTTATGTTTTATTGAATTTTTTAATATAAGTGAATGTTGAATTTTGTCAAAGGGCTTTTTAGCATCTCTGGAGATGATCATATGAATTTTACTTACCAGTTATTATGGTAAATCATATTAATAGGTTCTTTAATTTGAAGACACTCTTGCATTGTTAGAACAACCCAGCTTAGGCTTTGAAGTGTCTGTAGTCTTTGTCTAATGTTTTATTTAAGTTGCTTCCATCTCCATTTGTAAGTAGATTGATCTATAGATTTTTGTGCAGTCTTTACATTTTGGTATCATCATTAAACTTGTTTCATAAAAACAGATTTGTAAGTTTTCCTTTTTGTGTGCTCTTTAAGTGGCTTAGAATACTTTGATTCTAGAAGTTTGCAAGATTTTTTAGTAGAATTTCCTGAGCTTGACTCTTATATGGTAGACTTCAACAGCTTGTTATTTCTTCTGTGGAAATTGGTTTGTGTAAGCATTCTCTTTTTTCTGGAATCAGTTTTGGTAAGTTATATTTTCCTAGAAAATGACCTATTTTCCTGATTTTTGGTGTCAATTTTGGGAAATTTTTTTTTTAAGTATAGTACCCATTTTATCAAGGTTTTTCATTTAGTTGCCCAGGGTTGTGCTGTGTAGTCTCTCCCCCTCTCACTGTATATTTTTATCTTGTATATAAATAAAATTTGTGACTTTGCCCCCTTGTCATATCTTTGGTTGTATATTAGCTGATATTTAATCATATTGTTCTATTAGAGCAGCTTTTAATATTTATTTCAGTTCTCCTTTTTAAAAAAGTATATTGTGTTTTGTAACTCAGCTTCTGCATTTAGCTGTTTTATTCCTTTCACTTTCCTTCAGGAAAGACTTTTTTTTCACATTTGGTGAATTAAATGCTTAATACATTTATTTTTGTCCTTTCATTTTTCTTAATGTAAGAGCTGCTTTGTTTTCTTGAGTGATGCTTTTGCTGTATCGCATCAATTGTGACGTACAGTATTTTCATTAGATTTGTTTTGTGGGAGTTCAGTAATTTTGTTTCCTCTTTCCCCTTTGAACTGTGATATAAGTTAGTTTTAATCTTGACATTTTCAAATGGTAGTTTTAGGATTATAGGTAAGTCGTGCTACTTTGTAAATACTGAACATGTGACCCAGGGAGTTCACTGCTGTGATTGATCTGGGGGTGGCCCTGGGATGAACACACCCCCACCCCATGTTTTTTTTTCTCCCCATCCCTCTTCTTTCCTCTCTCTGTCTCCCTTCTCTCTGTCCCTCTATTGCTCTATTCCCACTTCACCTCTCCCCCAACCCACTTTTTTTTGGTCCAGTAACCTCTGACCTTTGGAGGTAGCAAAACTTGCTCCCTGAGGAGGAGAGTATCTTTTATCATGAGAATAGTACTCTTGAGTTTGTAATAAAACATAGTAGGGAATTGATTTTTATGAAAATTTATTTGATGACTCATGCTACTTACATCTTAAGGGAAGTATTTAATAAGAAAAAATGGCATTTACTTTTTTTCTTAATGTAAAGTATAAAGTATATTTTTTCACTAGTGAACATGAATAAGGATTTAAAATTTTAGTTGAAGAGATGTTTTATTGGATTTTTATGTCCCTGTTGCTGAGTAGTAATTTTCAATGATGTGTGTGAGTGTTCTATAGTATATTTGATGTTAGATTATAAAATGAAAAATGCCAGTTTAAATTTGAAATATTAACAGAGACAAATTTTAGATTCTGTTTCAAAGTGCAGTGTCTTTAGAGTGGAAGTTGATACTAGGAAGCATTTTTTTTTTTTTCGAGGAGTACTGGTTAGACATATAATCAATGGGAGAGCTCATGTTCCCTTTAACAAAGATGCTATTTTGGCTTCCTTAAAACAGGATTTTGAAATATGTGTGTGTTGTTGTTTTTCTTTTTTTGTGAAATGCAGGAAAAGAGAAAGATTCCTGTATTTCCCAATGGATCTGCCCCCAGCTCGGGCGACGCCCCGAAGGAGGCAGCGCACCACGCGGGGCCCGAGCTCCAGAGGACTGGACGGTGGGTACAGACGCTGCTTCCGTGCGGGCGTCTCTCGGGGGTAGAGACTGATGTGATGGACAAGGCAGAGACATGCTTTTGCTTTCCAAGTGTTTGGAAACTAAGTTTGTCTAGTATTTTTCCATATTTTAAAAAAAAGTGTATTGTTTTCATAGGTATATAATGTTAAGGATAATTACTATGCATTTAAAAATAGTTTACTAGAATATATTGGGTTCTGTATACTAGGATTTAATTTAAAACAGAAACATTATGCAGCATATGTTAAGAATGCTGTAGTTCTGTAGTAGGTTAATTTAATTGGCTGTACAGAAGATTTCTTGAGAAAGCGTGGCGCCCTGTTGCCATTCTCATAGAAAGTCAGAACGATGGGAACAGAGAGAAATCGCAGCCATTGTGTCGTGTGTGCAGAGACGTAAAACTCTTCCGTGAGCAGCATACCATGAGATGATGTAAAATCAGGCAGACAAGCATATAATCTCTGGAAACCTAGTTAGAAAAATTGTTGCAGAAGTTAATTCTTGGGATAAAAAAATAGAAATATTTCCAGGTACAAACATTGTCTTAGAATTTTTTGTAGAGATAGAAAAATACCATGGTATTGCCATAGTCTAGAAGAAAGCATGTGGATAGTGATAGTGTTTGCCCATTGGTGCTCCCTATGAGCTAAAGATCTTGGATCTTAAATAGTAGTAGTCTCTGAATATACTAGAGTAAACCTCTGCCCCCATGCAAAAGGTGCTCATTTGAGTTATTAGTATTGTTACTTCTTCAAACTGAGGTAGGGTTAGTCACTAACAAGTACATAGTCAGGCCCCTACTGATCATGTTACCTGAGACTCTCATATAAATTTTTGATGTGATGATATAGTTTCATTAGATTATCATTGGCACCATTTTTATTACAAGTTGGCACCCTTTCCTTTGTAGATTTTTTAGTCCCATTGCTGTCGTATTTATAGGATAACTTCTTCCAGCTGTCAGTGTATGTTTAGGTTTATTTCAGTATTAACTTTGGAAACAACTAGAATGGTAAAGTTTGAAACGTCTAGAGCTAGAGTCCCCAGCCCTGGCCCTGGTCCATGGCCCATGAGGGCCCAGGCCTCAGAGCCGGGGGAGCGGCGGGTTTACAGCTGCCCCCCACCCCTCACATCCTCCCAGTCTGTGGAAAAAGTGTCTTCCATGAAACTGGTCCCTGGTGCCAGTAAGGTTGAGGATGCTGATCTCAAGCATTTGAAAGCATAATATTAACTTTTTTGGTGTATTTTTCTGCAGTAGGGATTTAAATGATTATGTATTTTATAAGTCACACAATCTTTTTGAATTACTGGTTTGTCACCAGTATTTACTGAGTATCTGCTGCTTCCCAGGCAGTATTCTAAACCCTGGATAGAATAGCAGTGAATAAAACAAGGTCCCTGCTCCTCACAGAGCTTGTTTTGTAGTGGAGTGCTTTCAGATCAGGTGTATCCAAAAGTCTGATTGAAGAAACATTGAAATGAGAAGGATCTGATGTACAAATATAGATTTAAACTTACTAATTTAAACATCTTTGTTTTATTAATATACACACTGGTTTGACTACATATACAGTAAATTACACACACTGAAATAGTTTTTAGAC
This sequence comes from Bison bison bison, assembly GCF_000754665.1. Taxonomy (NCBI): domain Eukaryota; kingdom Metazoa; phylum Chordata; class Mammalia; order Artiodactyla; family Bovidae; genus Bison; species Bison bison. Next base: position 944,622 of record NW_011494743.1, on the reverse strand, counting down.
TTTTTTCTAGACCAAATATTTATGTGTTTGGAGTATTAATTTTAAAAGTAAAATTATTTAATTCACTACTGAGTGAACCTAAGCACAGGTACTTACTAAAGGGCATTTGGGGACTTATGATTTATATTATAATTGCATTCCTGATATTTCTCACACTTGCCTTTAAGATTTATAATGTAGATAATGATTAATAGCATTGCTTACACACATTTTCATAAATGGGCTGTTAGGTTTTATTTATTTTTATTGTACGTTTCCTTGCACATTTGTGTTTGATATTGTATTTACTTATAT
>NW_011494743.1:922746-943809 GCF_000754665.1 Bison bison bison | reverse complement strand
AAAAAAAAAAAAAAGAAAAAAGAAAAGTTTTTCATGGCTTGCTGGATGAATGGTTTTATCAATTGAGTAAAAGGCTTGTATTGTCTTGGTGGGGGGAGAGTGGGTGGGGGTGTTCAGATGAACTGAACTCGTCCCGGTGGGTCATGGGTGGGAGAATTCACTGGGGGCAGGGGGTGGGTGCTCTGTGACTTTCAGGGCATCATAGGACTAGTTAGAGCCATGTGATTACCAGTAACTTGTCTGCCCTGGTGGGTCCACCAGGCAGACCATTGGGAAGAAGGGAGCATAATTATGGACAATGATGGATTTTGAAGCGGTGTTTAATTTTGCTGTTACTAAACTTGTGTGAAAGTTGTCAAAAGTGTTAACTGGAAAGTATATCTGAAAACTACATCTGTATATTGACATGACTAGAATGAAAGCTTTTATGTTTTGTTCTGGATAATACCATACTGGGGCTGTGATTACAGAGCCGCACCTGCTGCTGTGTGAAACTGAAAAAGTGTTTTTTGTTGCTGTTTATATACATTTTAATGGCATTTAAGTGAGACAGTTTGTGATTCCTAAGTGTATTTTGTTTAATGATATTTACTCCTTGGAGAAAGTTTATCTTTTATAGATCTTAGGCTTTGTAAAAACCAACCAAACCTAAAGTAGTAATAATTGCTTAATTCAAGTGTTTCATAAGCTGAACATGAGGTAAACCTGACAACTGAAATTTCCTTTCAACTCAGTTTCCTTTTGGTTATTTAGACTCATTTACATTATTCTTTTCTATTATTATACCATATATATATATATATTTAGTAAGCTGCTTAAAGCAGCTGTCACAAGTTGTATGTGTATTTCTGCCGGTCCCCAAGGACGTGTGTCTTGTCTGTTACCGTCACGGAGATGCTGCTTCTTCCCCTTGGACTGTCACTCACTGGCTCCCCATCTCATCCTGCTCTTTAGTACCCCATGTGTGTGATAGCACTCTAGACGTTGGAGGAGCATGGACACGGGTAAGACACGGGCATGTGTCTTCTGTCCTCTGGGGCCTAAGTGAGAGGAAGATGAGACAGTGTACATGCAGTTCCTGTGTCGTGGTGTGCTGGGCGGCACACCAGTGAGAGGAAGGAAGACCTATAGAAGCAGAGAAGTCAGAAGGATTGTGGAGGGACCTGATACGGAGACGATGTGTTTCTTTTCACGTGCTTTATTGGAGTTTCAGGTAAAAGTGGAAACGTTAGGAAGTGTAGATCCAGAGTTTCTAGAGTGGTAGGAAAGAAATACAGAGTGGGAAGCTGAGATAGATGAAGTTAGCACTTTAAAGGGAGAGGAGAAGTGGGAAGTTATCCCCATTTGTGGATCAGAGGAAGGAGGGGAGTGAGGAGAAAGTGGCCCAGCAGATTAGACATGGGCACAGCCAGAGCTTTGAATGAGAAATCTGGACGGTATAACTTTGCAGAGACCAAATCAGAGGTAGAGAAAGCGGTGACACCAGCAGGGGCTGCCCCGCGCCCTGCAGTGGAGGGGCTGAGGGGGTGCCGAAGGCGGGCTTCTGCTGGGTGGCATGGAGACTGAATGTGGGCTGGGGGAGGCAGCAGAGTGGGGCTGTGATTTCTCTAGGGAAAGATGGGCTTCGGTTTGGCAGTGAAGATAGAAATGGTTTAAAACTGTGGAAAAAGTAGATCTGGGTATAGGAACTAGTGAATGTGGCAGTGAGGGGAAGGGTAAGAAAGGTCTCCACCTGGCAGAGTCTGCTTTTTCCACACAGCACTGGCGGGGGGAGTTCATTCTGTCTGTGCCCCTCGGCCTCTCCACACCCCCCACCCCACCCACCCCCCAGCCATTAGCATTTCTTTATCTGCCATCTCCTTGTTTCTGTTTCCCTGCTTTCTATTTCTGGGTGATGTTTAGACATTTTTTCCCTTTGATTTGAGCTCTAAATATGCATACTGTAATTGAACCAAGGATTTTTATAACAGCTTATCAGTGTCTTCTAGGACAGTCTTTTTTGTCTGTGGGCAAGAAAACACATTTATCTCATACAACTCATAAATATATTGTTAACATGAACTCTTCTTCATTTTGCCAAAAGTGAAGTCTGTATGTGGGTTTGATCCTGTTTTTATACTAAGAGTTGAATGTCTCATTTGCGACATAACTGTTTCTGCTGTGAGTTTGATTCTGACACACTGTTAGTACTGATGTTGAGAGCTGCTACCATTTGTTGAGTGCATCCCAGATGCCAGACTGTGTTCCTGCTGGTGTTTTCAGAAACACTGCTTCATTAAGCTCTCCTGACTTTCATCACCCACATTCAAAGATGAGGAAAGTTGGGCTGGGTGAGTTTGAGATGTGGCCGTGGTTCAGCAGCTCACGGCTCGCAGGAGGCGGTCTGCTTCCTCAGATCTGGTCCCCTGGAGCCCTGATCTCTGCTCGCTGCTTGCTGCGTCCAGGTCCAGGAGGGCTGTCTCTCACAAGTGCCTTCTCTTTGCTTTCCTAATGCTAGGCTTTCCCTTTTCCTGGTCATGTATTCCAGTTGACCTTAATGTTTGTGAATGGAAACTGTTTTCTTTCAGCCCCCACCTCCCTGTAGTGGCAGAGTCTACACATTTTCCCAACTCATCACCTAATCATTTAGGGTGTGACATTGGTGGTGAAATAAAACTGGCCTACTAGCTTTTAAGATTTTTCTGAGTCTTTCATTTTATCATTTTAACCCAACTTTAATGGGTTTTCCTTTTCTATGGTTTCCAGGAGATTTTTCATTTATTTGTGTTAAGCATTTCGTTTTTTACATTTATTGGTTAAGCCAGTCATATTAGAATAATTTCTTTAAAATGTGTGGGAAATTGTCTTTGGAAATCAATTTGAGAATGATAGGACCATGTGATGATGTCTTGGTCATCTATTTGAAGGAGTAGATTTTTTTTGGAGCACATGGTATCAAACACTGCAAATACTTTTTATTTTCTTAAATGAACTATTTTGACATACCAAAATACTGAAATAATATATGCATCTTTGTCCTCACCACGGGCTTCAGAAGGAAATCATGTTATATAGAGGGGGTTGAAGCCTCTTGTGTCTGTCTTCCATGTACCCCACTCTCCCTGCCTCCCACAGTGTTGAGCTTTAAATTAAGGTTGATTGCAAAAGTTCACCTCTAGTATGCTAAAACAAAACAATTTTGTAGTGTATTTAAAATGTTTTTAATTTTCCTTATTTAAATGTTAAGTTTGAGATTTAAAGTTGCATTTGCTGTATTTTTTTAAACCACTTGATTAATATTTTTATTTTTCAGGTGTCTTACATGTACTACAGTAGGTTAGAGATATGTTCACGATGTATTACTTTTATTCGTTTCTTCTTTCCTTAAACAGAGTGCAATAGAGTCTCTTTTTGGAGCGTCATTAACTGGGATTGCCTACTCGTTGTTTGCTGGGCAACCTCTCACAATATTGGGGAGCACAGGTCCAGTTTTAGTGTTTGAAAAAATTTTATTTAAATTCTGCAGGTATGTAATAGCTATCCACTTTTCACATGTGTTTACGTAAGTGTATAGTTATATATATATATATTATTGTATTAACTTTAAAAGTTCTTTGTGTATTTATTAATAGCTGGAAAAGAGGATCTGATCAGTATATATATATTTTTTTTCAATGTTTTGGGGCTACTGTGTGGCAAACCCTCCTCTGGCTTCTGCTCTCACGCCGGTCACCTTGAGTATAAAGTCTGTGGATTTGAATTCTGATAAGCATGTCACGTGGGGGGCAATAAAAATCTTTTGTGTTAGCAGATTTCAGCCTAGTAAGAAGGTGTTAAATCTGAATTAGGTATTGTACAGTATGCCGGTCTTACTAGGAAGTTTAGGAAGAGGTGCGTCTAGAAGGCTGATGCTGGCTCTGCCAGGCAGCGGGTGGAGGGTGTTCATGCACGGGGTCAGTGCAGGCCGCTGGCCCATGGCCTCAGAATCTGACCCAGCAGTACTGTCCCTTTGGTGAGAGCAATGCAGCTGGATGTTTAACCTGGAACAACTTGGTGCTGTTACATGTTTGATTCCTCTAATTCCTCTTGTTCTGGTTCTTTCTTTCCTGAACAAGCTGATTCTGATCTGGCATGATACGCACATAAATAGAGAATGTAGTGGCCTGACCTGTTTTAGACTCACTTATTTGAAACTGAGTTGGAAAATGAGTCACGCTGGTGGTGGCGGAGCTAGTGGTGGTGAAGGTGTGACGGCGGGGCAGGGGTGTGGCCGCTGTGTTCACACTGGGGCCCTGGGTCTGCAGAGAGAGCAGCGCACATCCAGGTGTCCTGGAGGCCGGTGTCTGTCGCTTATGCCTCATAACTGGTTTCTAAAGTGAGCTCTTTGTTTTTAAGTACATATTGCCTGGTAGGTTTTCGCTGTAAAACTTTTGTATAAGTAAAATATAACCGTTAAGTCTAATAACAAGCTAGTCTTCAGTTGAAGCAAAAAAAAGCACATAGAGCTTTCTCTAGTCATTATTTTGTTATTCTGTAATAAGCTGTCTTTAGAAATGTCATGTGTTTGTTCTTACTGCTTATTGTGGAAATTTTAAGTACCAGTACTGTTTGGCATGTATATGTTGATCGTGTCCACATTTATTTTTCTTCCCAAACAGAGATTACCACCTTTCCTATCTGTCTCTGAGAACCAGTATTGGTCTATGGACTTCTTTCTTGTGCATTGTTTTGGTTGCAACAGATGCAAGCAGCCTGGTGTGTTACATCACTCGGTTCACCGAGGAGGCTTTTGCAGCTCTCATCTGCATCATATTCATCTACGAGGCTTTGGAGAAGCTCTTCCATTTAGGAGAAACATATGCATTTAATATGCACAACAATTTAGAGGAACTGACCAGCTACTCGTAAGTGTTTCTGTTTCCCCTAATATTAAAATGTATTTTTGCAGACGTTTCAGAGCAAAAGAAAACAGATTTTTTTTTTTTTGCAACGTGATGCTCACTGTATATCAAGCTATAACTACCCAACTGGCAATATGGAGGTTGACTTGTTTGTTACAGGTGAGATCTTACCAAAGCACTCAGTGGACATAAATGTGACTGAACAAATTCAGTCACTGTTATTCTATGAAACTATTGGTCCAGGTGTGTATATTTTTGGTTTCATATTTAAATTGGATCGGCCAATTTAAGTTCAGTTGTTTGGCAACTGCCCACCGTATATTTAAATATTCATGTTGTGCGTTTTCATTAATTTTTGTGGATGTTATTTTAAAATATAATTTCAGTATACTGTTGTATGCTGTTTAGTGGATTATTTTCTTTGTGATAAAGCATGAAATGAAAATATTTTAAGACTCAAAAAATGGGATTTGAGAAGTAATTATAATAGTTGCAAAGGGTTGGCAGACACTTAAACGTCACGAAGGTTATTAAAGCGACATGTTCTGAGGTGGATGCCTGTATTTGCTGTCCTGCGTACAGTTCATGTGAGCTTGAGCCTGCATTTGGTGAACTTTCACGGAGGAAGGTGGTGACCAAAACCCTTCCTCCTCCTGCCCCCGCCCCGTGCTCCCGCGTCACACTTCTCCTCCCCCTCTGTCCTCCACACTCTCGGCTTTGATGGACAGAGGACGGAGGAGTCTGCAGCTTCCTGTAAGATGTTGACCTGTTTGAAAATATTAGCGACACTTTGATACCAGGTCTATTTTGTGTCATCTTTGTTCTCAAACTATTTTTTTTAACATAAATTTTTGTCTTCTCTCTTTCCCTGTTACTCTGATTTTTAAGAAGTGTGAGCATGATTTTCACAGCTCGTGACAGCGGTTACAGCATTGTTTCTGTGTGTGCAAGTCCTTTGTTCAGCTGACATTTTGTGGCAGACACTGTGTTGAGTGTTGCTTAATATTCGTATCAGTGTTAGTCATTATGTCTTTGTGAGTCATTCGTATCATAGCCCCTTTTGTGTATGAAGAAACTGAGGCTCTTTGAAGTTAAAACTTGACTTGGGTCAAAGAGCTAGTAAATGACAGAGCCTCTGTGAATCCAAAGTCCAGCCTCCCACCTTTTCTCAAACAGCTCATGGTCCAGTTGAGAATATTTTTGTTTGTTCTGTTCATTTTTTGAATCAATATTCAGAGATTTGTTTTCTCATGTGTGTGTTTCTAGCTTTTTCAAGCAGGTCAGATAGTTTTGGGTATGAACTGAATTCTGATTAGTTTGACTCTCCTAGTCCTGCCCTGAAAAATGATGTTTTACCCATTACTTTAAGGGTGACTCTTAAGATGAATAAAGGAATTGCTAGAATTTGTGGGATTAACAAGAGTAGAAGTTGTACTGGTTCCCAGTGCCTGTTGTGTGTGTGGGCACTGGGGCGGCAGCAGCTCCATGGGGTTAAGTGATGAGATTCATTGGAGGCTGACCATGTTAAATATGGTGTCTTCCCAGATTTTTAAAGAAAATAGTTCTGCCCCAAGGGATGTGTCCAACTAGTTCCATTAAGTAAGCATTTTCTTTGTTTTATTTATGTAAACCAAACTTCATTCCGTTCCATTGTTTCTGAAATGTTTTCACTTTTTTCCCCATGCATTATAACATGGAATAAGAAAGTTAAAAACTACTCCACTGTGTGACTGATTTAATACAGTATAAACATGAAGTTCAGAATCCTTAAAACTGTATCCAATTCTGATTTCTCAGATGTGTGTGTGTTGAGCCTTCTAACCCTGGCAATGAAACGCTGAAGATGTGGGAGAAAAATAATGTGACAGCCCGTGACATTCCCTGGGGGAACCTCACTGTGTCTGTGAGTATAAATGAAGCGAAGGCTGGTGCAAACAGTGAACCTTGTTCTTGAGCTTTTTCTGAGTAAAATGAAGTGAAAGTCTCTCAGTTGTGTCCGACTCTTTGCGACCCCATGGACTATACAGGCCAGAATACTGGAATGGGTAGCCTTTCCCTTCTACAGGGGATCTTCCCAACCCAGGGATCCAACCCAGGTCTCCCGCATTGCAGGCGGATTCTTTTTACCAGCCGAGCCACCAGGGAAGCCCAAGAATACTGGAGTGGGTAGCCTATCTGTTCTCCAGTGGATTTTCTCGGCCCAGGAATTGAACTGAGGCCTCTTGCATTGCAGGTGATTCTTTACCAGCTGAGCTACATGGGAAGCCCCTTTCTGAGTAAACCTATGTTTTCTTCTTGATTGGTGGATATTGTTTTTAGAATATAGTGTTGTGTTGACCAAATAGGAATTACCACATTTTTAAAAATCATGTCCTGAAGTGTAGAAGCTGAAAAAAAGTGAAACTGAGATCAAGGGAAGAGAGATCAAGATGGACTATATTTGGCTTCCAGGATACTGAAAAAAAGAAGTGAAAGTGTATTGAACCTGGGTCTTCTCTGTTGCAGGCAGATTCTTTAACATCTGAAAGCACCAGGGAAGCCCTCCAAGATATTAATTATTGGAAAGATGTGAATATGCTTTCGGGTTTCTAGTTCCTCTTGGATTCATATGCTCATCGGCCTATGGTTGCAGGTCCTGAAGTTAACATTTCAGCAGCTCGCACTTGTCCTGCTTCTGTTGTTCAGGCTATCTCTCTGGGACCTGCCTATTCAGGAGATCAGGGATGCTCAGATTGAACCTGTTTACCTTGAAGAAACTAGTTTGACTTGAGCACTGGCAGAAAGAAAAGGAAGAAAAGGGTAGAAATGTATAATGAGCACCTACTGGGTACTGAAGACTGTTACACACATATTTTTGTATTTTGTTGAGAAATATTGTCCTAGCTCTAGAGTAGCTGTTTTGGTCACTTCCCAGATTGGGATTTAGAAATAAAGGTGTCTAGTGACGCTAGCAGTATCAGTGAAAACCCACCATCCGCTGAGCTACTCTGGTGCTTTTTATATCATGTAAGCAATTGTAGGTCATTTCTTTCTCTCTTAGGATGATAGTTAGCTCCTGAGTATGTAGTTGGAGGGATTTCATTTGCAGTGTTATCCCACCGATCATTTACATCTGCACCGTGCAGTGCAGTCACATGTGTCTATATTTAAGTGTACATTAAATAAAATTAAAAGTTGAGTTTCTTGGCTGCACTAGACGTGCTCCAAGTGCCCAGTCCTGTCATGTGACTGACTGCTGGCCAGTTGTATGGGCAGTGTAGATTTATGACATCTTATCAACACGGATGGTTCTGGGGACAGTGTGGACACACAGCACTGTGTCAGTAAGTCATCAGCTTAGAATAATGCTGAACTATTGTATATTGAAAAAGTAATTTTTGTTCTGAAAGAGAGTTAATGCTGCTGCTGCTGCTGCTAAGTCGCTTCAGTCGTGTCCGACTCTGCGACCCCATAGATGGCAGCCCACCATGCTCCCCCATCCCTGGGATTTTCCAGGCAAGAACACTGGAGTGGGTTGCCATTTCCTTCAGGTTTTCAAATGAAAGTGATTTGTTAAAAAAAATAAAAACAAAAAAACTCATTTCATGTTGAATAGGATGTCTTAGTATTTCAGATTACTTACATGGTCTGTTCAGTGTGGTTTTTTAGATACCTAATAGGGCCATGTTAAGTTTCTTTGTATAGCTGTAGCTTTTATTTCTATGATCCATGTTGTAAACTGTAGATTACTAAGGTTAGCACATAGAAATTGAGAATAATGGATTCTCCTTTGGCTATTTTTCTTTCAGTAAACCTGATCTGTTATGTTTTGAAAATGAATCTCATTAGAATATAAGTAAAGAGAAAAGGACTTCAGTTGTTTTCATTAATCTCTGCTTGTCTTTCAGTTATTCTTTTCCCTCAAAAGGAAAATCAAGTCAATATATTTCCGTAATTGTGCTATACTATTGATTATATTATTGATTTTATTAATGGAAATATTTCGGTGGTTCACTTTACTGCTTTAATCTCACCTTTAGAAAAGTCAGAAAAAAGTCAAAAAAGCCAAAACAATTTAGTATTATAGCCATCTCTTATTCAGCATTGTAAGGGCAGAGTAGTAATTTTCTGACTTTTGATTTTATTTTAAGCAGCTTGTTCAAAAGTAATGGAAAGATAGTAAAATTGCTGACCAAGGATGCAAACAAAATATTTGGGAATTAATACTCAATATGTAAACCTCTCACTAAAGGAAATAAAGAGTTGAAAGAAGGGAGTGTGTGACATAGTAACTTGACAAAATACATTGTTTTATTTCAATGATTTCTAAGAGGCACAGATTTGTCAAATTGTTACCTCTCTGAACTCAAGATGTGTTTTAAAATTGATTGTGTTTTAATGTTGACTTGATGGTGTGTTTTTCTAAGTGAAACAAAATAATGGCGTGTCTTTTGATAAGTAGCATCTTACTTCAGAGAAGTTCCTCGTTAATTTATTGGCTATCTGAGAATCCCCTTTATCCCTCCCTTTTCTGTTTTTCACCCCCTTTTTTCAGGAATGTAAAGTCTACCACGGTACATTTGTAGGATCAGCTTGTAGTCTCCATGGACCTTATATTCCAGATGTGCTCTTTTGGTCCGTCATCTTATTTTTCACAACGTTTTTTCTGTCTTCATTCCTCAAGCAATTTAAGACCAAGCGCTATTTTCCTACCAAGGTAATTGGGGTTTGATTTTGTCGTTCTTGTAATTCTCACGTTTTTAGTTTTCATTTCCTTGATTTGTTTCAAAACAATAAGATATTGTTTGAGGTTAGTAATTTTATGTCAAGTAGCTGTAAGGAAATTATTCACAGTGAAAAGCGTAGCAAACGGACAGGTGAATGTAGGGCGGAGGAGGAGGCTGGGACGAATTGAGAGTAGCATTGACATACACACCACCATATGCAAAACAGAAAGCCAGTGAGAAGCTACAGTATACCACGGGAGCTCAGCTCAGTGCCTGTGAGGACCTAGAGGGGCTGGCTGGGAGGGAGGAAGCCAGTGAGAAGCTACGGTATACCACGGGAGCTCAGCTCAGTGCCCTGTGAGGATCTAGAGGGGCTGGGTGCGAGGGAGGTGTAGGAGGGAGGGGGAGTATGTGTATGCATGGAGTGACTTCACTTCATTTTACAGCAGAAACTAACACAACATTGTAAAGCAATTACATTCGAACAAGATTTTAAAGGTGTGTATTCCCTATCTGAGCTAACAATAGAAAGACAGTGGCATCAAGGGACATGATAGGTAGTTGTGAAATGCGTTTCTTATCTTTTGTAGAAAATATGAGTTATAAATGTGTTTCACTGATGCATCATCACTAATTAAAAACTCATTCACACTTTCTAGTGGCGTATTTAATCTGTAAAAGATATGAATTACTTAGAAAGGACAGTATTTCTGTGTCTATACTAACATAACCCGTTTAACATAGGTGCGATCGACAATCAGTGACTTTGCTGTATTTCTCACCATAGTAATAATGGTTGTAATTGACTACCTTGTAGGAGTTCCATCTCCTAAACTTCATGTTCCTGAAAAATTTGAGGTAAGGATTAAAACATTTGGCTATTTGTTACTGGGAAATACCAAACTGCTTTAAGATACTGCCTCCTAGGTAGTTATTTTTAAAATATGCACATTCTCTGTGAAGAGCTGGTGCTTTGAAAGGAAAGGTTATATATACGTTGCACATATATAAACAATGACAAGATGAACAGAGACAGGTGGAAATATTTAGGAAATAAGCAAGAAGGTATCAAATCGAGTCCATCACAGAGAGTGAGTGGAAATACTCATAGTGAGGAGATCAGAGTCATTGAAAATTTTTGACCCTGCTCTCATAGCTGGAGTTCATGATACACTCTCCAGGAGAAAGAAACATTCTTTATTCCTTTGTGAAGAAGTAACTCAAACTTGATTTATAAGAGTAGCAAGGGGATCCTAATTAAAATTTCCAGAAGAGTGATTGATACATCTGACAGTAATTGGAAAGTGTCTTGTAACATTTTTCAGCAGAATCAAGAAAGAATTTTTTTCCACAAGAAAAACGATGCTTAGTCTGAGGAACCATGAACTCTTTGGTTTCATTGGAACTACAGATCTTTTGTGTTGTTGTTGTTGGTCAGTCACTCAGTCATATCTGACCCTTTGCCGACCCCACAGCCTGCATAATGCAACGTCTGATAATTATTTTCCCTTTTAAGTTGGAGATGGTAGGTTTTGAATAGTTTCTGGAAATTTTTAATAGTCAAGGATTTGTGTCATTGCCTATATTTACATTTAATAAATTATATGACTTCTTTGAGAAGCATAAAATTTAAAGGGGATTAGAAATAATATAATGAAGATAAATCTAGTCTGTTTTCCCTCTCACTGGGGTTAAAAAATAGAATCATTTTTAAAACCTGTGTCCTCCAAAATAGAATACATCGTTGAAAGTATGATCCTCAATATTTATGATACAAATTTCACCATAAAGATAATTGTTAGTAATGTAATGCATAAGTGAATATAGAATCATTTGGGTAAATAAATGTCTTTTTGCTGCTAAGAGTATAGAAATTAAAAAGTTTGGAGACCTTTGTTTAAAAGCATAGATATTGAGCCACTAAAACTTATAGGTCATTAGATATGACTATATCTAAGTCATTCTGTGTTTACCAAGTTTTACAAATTGACAAAACTGTGAATTATATTAATGTAATTTCCTGTAATCCTGGTCCCATCTCCTTATTCCGGTTCCAAATATATCTTTGTTACTCATTTATCTAGCTTTGAAGTATAAAACTGAAATCAAGGGTTATTAAATACACTTGGGGAAATAGTTAAGAATATATGCATTATATAGATAAAACATTTTTATCCATGTGCAGTATTGAATGGGAAGCATTATCATGTGTATCAGTGTGGGGAGATGATAATATATGAATTTGAAAATGGTTAGTTTCCCCTTTATATTGACAAATGTTTTCTTGTAGAAAAAACTTGGCTTAATATAAAGGCTAAGTAATAGAAATATGCTTAAATTTCAGCATATCCAATACCCTCCAAGAATGCTAGATTCTTTACAGCTTTAAAAATGTTTCATTATAAAGCGGATTTTATGTTACAGCAGTGAAATATATTAGTATCTGATAAAGTGTCAGGTTTTTGTCAGTCCCTGCTTTGGAAGAACAGTGGTCTGAGGCCCAGTGCAGACTGAGTGCTGATGCTGTCATGGTGACTGGTCTGTAGGATCTTCAAGGCAGTTTATTAATAGTTTTAAGAGTTGACCTAGTAGATTGTCTGACTTCACTTTATATGGAGTGGATAGGCGTGTGTTGAAATGAAACTCTGCTTCACTTACCTATTTCTGCATAACAAATCTCCTAAAACATCATATCCTTAAACAACAGTTCTTTTTGTTCCTAAATCTGTGGCGTTGGCCCTAGGCTGAGGTGGGGTGATCTGGTCTCCTGCTGTGGGATCTTTGGGTGTCTGCTATCTTTACTGCCTCGGTGGGGGCATGTCTGGGAGCTCAGCACAGAGGGCTGAATGAAGGGACTGGTAGCTGCCTCCTACCCCTGTCTCATCATCCTGTGTCTCATCCTCAAGAAAGCTCATCCAGGCTTACTCAAGAGCTTAACCCCGGGGCTCCAGGAGGCTAGAAAAGCAGCGGCAAGGTCTTCCCAGGTCAAGATGCAGGATCACAGGGTCACCATGGCCTTGTTCCCGGGTCCAAGGGGAGAACGCAAATTCTACCTCCAGATGGAGAGAGTGGCTCAGTCACGTGCGCAGGGACCTGCCTCGGGGACAAGAAAATCCCCACTAGCGTCTCTGCAGATAATTCACGACAGAGTCCAGTGTCCAGTTCTTTCCAACCCCTTGGCATTTCCTGAGGGTAGACACAGTCTGTGCTGTTACAAGAAAACTTTTCTTTCTTCCTTTGAACTTTTCCATGTTTTAACAGCCTACTGATAAAAGTAGGGGCTGGGTCATAAGCCCCCTGGGAGACAACCCTTGGTGGACCTTAGTGATAGCTGCCATTCCAGCTCTGCTGTGCACCATCCTCATCTTCATGGATCAGCAGATTACAGCGGTCATCATCAACAGAAAGGAGCACAAGTTGAAGGTAGTTTTCAGAACGTGTCCCAAGATTTGTTTCTTTGACTTGGAGGTGGTGAACATTAGTTTCTTCTCTCTTTAAGAGTAGTGCAGAATTTGAACCTGAAAGAACAGCATATGCTGACAAATATTCGTGCTGGTTTCCCTTTTCAGAAAGGAGCTGGCTACCACCTTGACTTGCTCGTGGTTGGCGTCATGCTGGGAGTGTGCTCTGTCATGGGACTTCCATGGTTTGTGGCTGCAACCGTGTTGTCCATAAGTCACGTCAACAGCCTGAAAGTGGAATCTGAATGCTCTGCTCCTGGGGAGCAGCCCAAGTTTTTGGGCATTCGTGAACAGCGGGTGACAGGGCTAATGATTTTTATTCTAATGGGCCTGTCTGTGTTCATGACTTCAGTACTAAAGGTAAAATCTCTTTGTTACAATGTTTTAAAAATCTTTTTTTTGTCATAAAATTTATACTTGGTGGTATGAAAATGAAACGTTAAAATATCTAAAATAGTTTCATTTCCTAGAGTTTACTTGGAAAATAATATTTTGGAATGGTGGTTGCCATGGTAGGCATCAGGGTTAGATTGTATCCTTTTGAAAAATAATGTGAAAGGATAGTATTGAAGGCTAGAGATTTGGAAGAAGTTCATCTGTGGCTTAGTTACAATCTAAAAGAAGAATATACCTAGAGAATTTAATAAGCATATTAGAGGAAGTAATATTGAAAGGTGGATGAAACAGTAATTTAATTGAAATGTAAAGAAGATACTGCTATTAATTAGTACATTCTTCTGATGAACTAAATGAGATATAAGTAGTAACACTCATATCTTTTAGTCACATCTGAGGTTTACTATACATATTCTGCGGAATCTGGTAATTTAACAAAAAAACAGTCATAGCAAACCTAGCTAAGTATATAATCTGGTATTTTTTGTTCATCATGAAAGAGCTCAACTCCATTGTTTTTTTTGTTTGTAAACTATTTATAAATTACAGTACAAATGTGGAGCATTGTATGCATGTGTGTAACGAATTAACTAAAAAAACTGTTGTTAGTACTAGAATTCTTTGGCCTTCTTTCGTGGAGCCAGCTAATTGGCCAAATATTTGTTGAGTACTTTCTGTACTGTTAGTTACTGAGGAAACAATAACAAATAGGACAGTGTCTACTTTGAAGAATTTGGCAGTCTGGGTGGTGAAACAGATAGACAGATGAGTAGTTTCTTCATGGTGGTGAGTGTCTTGTTACAACAGCAAGAGACGAGGAGAAGCGTGCGGAGCCATCTGGTGTGGATGCTGCCCCCTACTGACCAAGGTTGCCCTTTACATGGTTTTTTTTAGTAGTTTCAAACATTTTAAAGTATTAATTGCATATAAGCAGAAGGCAATGGTACCCCACTCCAATACTTTTGCCTGGAAAATCCCATGGATGGAGGAGTCTGGCGGGCTGCAGTCCATGGGGTCGCTGGGAGTCAGACACGACTGAGCGACTTCACTTTCACTTTTCACTTTCATGCATTGGAGAAGGAAATGGCAGCCCGCTCCCGCGTTCTTGCCTAGAGAATCCCAGGGACCGGGGAACCTGGTGGGCTGCCGTCTATGGGGTTGCACAGAGTCGGACACGACTGAAGTGACTTAGCAGTAGCAGCAGAAAAATTCAAGTAGAATATCAAGAAAGCTCTAAAATGAAAAGCTTGTTTTATCTCACTTTCCAAAAGCAACTCTGTAGACGTTAACACTTTACTCCTTTGTTTTATAAGATATTTTGTTAGTCAATGCCATTACGGTTCTATATACTTTTATAATGTTATTTCTAACTTTATTATCTTTAATGAAATAGTGAAAATAGTGATTCTCACTGCCTAATACAGTGATTCTTAAAGGCTCGCCCAAGGACCTCTGTCTGGGGTTGCAGAGCCACGCTTGCCCAGGCGTGCGCCTGTGTGAGGCGGGGTTGTCCTCTCGGCCTCTGGCCAGAACCGCGGAGGCAGCACGCCGAGCTAGATGCAGGCGTGAGCGTGGGGTCCTCTGTTAGCCACCCACTGAAGAGGTTTACAGGGACACGGAGTAGTGCTACTCTTCTCACTTAATCTTACGTTCTTTGGAAATTACAGCTTTCCAGTAAAAGTATGTTCTTTGTATTACCTTGTAAGGCATTTATTATCTTGAAATGAACTAAGAATAACTATTTAAAATTTTTCTTTTAATTTCTAGTGTGGTGAGTATCTATTTCCGATACAACTACCTGCTTATCTATTTATGTATCTCTCTGAGTATAGAATCCACATAGGCAAAAATATCTGGGAGGAGGGTTCTCTGTACTTGTTAGGAGTGAAAAGGGGTCCTTAGACCAAAAAGCTTGAGAGCCTCTGATCTGAGGTTATATCTTTCGTGAGGATTTACCCCCACATCCCCTTCTCCCTTTCATCACTTGTTTTTTGGTTGGCTACATTTTTTTATGGTAAAGGTTGCCCACATTTACACTCTTTTTCCTTTTTTTCTAAGTTAAATTATAGAAATGTAAACCTTTGGGAGATGTGTAATCAGTGTTATGATGATATAAAAATACTTGCAGAGGACTAAGCAGTGAGATCAGCCTGTGTGGAGGCAGAAATACGTCTCATTTCCCAAGCTCCTACTGTTTTAGAATAATAGCCTGATAAGTTTTCTTAATATCTGTTAACTTCTCTTTTTAAAAAAGTACATATACATGTTCCACTTTTTCTTGTATTGCTAAATGAATTTTTTTATAATGCTAAAGGAATTCGTTGAGTAATTTTTGCATGTATGGTACTATAATTAGTGAACTTTCAGAGTTCTTGCATATTTCAAATTACTCACATTTGTTTAATAGATGGGTATTCATTTCAAGGTTCAGATGTATTTTTCTTTGAGTCCTAAAGTTGTTGTTTCTTGAAGATCAGTGGTTCTGATAAGAGATCTGATATCTCTTTGGTGTTTGTATCTTCAGAAGCATTTTTTACCTTTCTCAGTTCAATTCAGTTACTCAGTCATGTCCAACTCTTTGCGACCCCATGAACCGCAGCACGCCAGGCCTCCCTGTCCATCACCAACTCCCAGAGTTTATCCAAACTCATGTCCATTGAGTCGGTGATGCCATCCAGCCATCTCATCCTCTGTCTTCCCCTTCTCCTCCTGCCTTCAATCTTTCCCAACATCAGGGTCTTTTCAAATGAGTCAGGTCTTCGCATCAGGTGGCCAGTGTACTGGAGTTTCAGCTTCAACATCAGTCCTTCCAGTGAACACCCAGGGCTCATAGTGTCTTGCAGTTTCACCATGGTACTTAGGTAGATAGATAGGTACTTTTTAGTTTACCCTGCTTGCCTCTCTGTGCATCCTTTTACTCTGGAAACTTGTGCCTCGACTATGTGAATATTCTTCAGCTGTTTATTTCCTCTTCTGTTTTCTCTTAGATGTTTTTTCACTTTCAAGTAGACAGATGTTAGACCTCCTGGATACATTGTTACATTCCTCTTCACTACTCTCACTTAAAATCTCCCCTATTTTCCTTATCATTTTAATGATCTCTTTAGTCTTGTCAAAATCATTATTCTAAAATTCTTTTAAATTATTTTGATAATCATATCTTTAATTTTTTCCATTCTGGTTATTCATTTTTTCCTAGCATTCTAAAGTTGCTTTATGGATTAAACATTATCTTGGGATTCCCCGAGGGTACTGATGACGCTTTTGACGTGTTTTCTTGTCTTGCGCTGTTCTTAGTTAAGCACATACAAGGTTGTTGAGTAGGGAGTGACTGTGATTCTCCGCTGGCTGGCGGTTAGTTCTCCTTTCCTCAGAGGTCTCTCCGTGGGTGAGTGTTGATGTGGTGTTTGAGTCAGTGTTGCTAGCCTTCCTGTGGAAGACCTGGACATGGGCTTGTAGGCAGTTTGGGATCCACTTCCTGCTGAAGTAATGAGAACATTCTTCTGGGGAGTGGTGTTTGTTTATTATACATATTCAGTAAATGGTGCTGCTTAACAGTCAGTGTAGGGGTAGTGACAGTGATAGTCATGGCTAACACTTTTTGAGTGGTTTAATATGTACCTTGTGCTTTTCTGAGTATTCTATGAATTTGAAGTTTTTTAACCTTCAAGACAATCTGACGCAGAAGCTAAAAGAAAGAGAAGTTAAGTCTCAGTAACAGGTTAAAAGGGCTTTTGAGCCAAATAGTCTGATTGTGGTGCCTGTACTCCTAACCATGGAACATAGTCCCTTCTTAAGAGAGCCTTCAGAGAAGGCAATGGCACCCCACTCCAGTACTCTTGCCGGGAAAATACCATGGATGGAGAAGTCTGGTGGGCTGCAGTCCATGGGGTCGCTACGAGTCAGACACGACTGAGCGACTTCCCTTTCACTTTTCACTTTCATGCACTGGAGAAGGAAATGGCAGCCCACTCCAGTGTTCTTGCCTGGAGAATCCCAGGGACTGCAGAGCCTGGTGGGCTGCCGTCTCTGGGGTCGCACAGAGTCGGACACGACTGAAGCGACTTGGCATCAGCAGAAGAGAGCCTTAGAAGACGATTCTTCCAGGTTATTCTATACTAGTGCTTTTCTTGTTCATAGAAAAGTTCAGTGTCATGACTGAAGTGTGTGTAATCACCATTATCACAAGTGGCATCACTGAGTGTGAAGCTCAGTCATGTCCGACTCTTTGTGACCGCATGGACTGCAGTCCTGCAGGCTCCTCTTTCTGTGGGACTCTCCAGGCAAGAAGACAGGAGTGGGTTGCCGTTTCCTCCGCCAGGAGATCTTCCTGACCAGGGATTGAACATGCATCTCCTGTGTCTCTTGCAATGCAGGCAGATTCTTAACCAGTGAGCCATCGGGGAACTCCCTGTCATCACTGAAAGATCTTTTAAATCTATCTCGTAGGAACTCACAGTGTTTTTATGTATCTTTTATGTGAAATTGCTTTAGTTGCATGATTTCTAATTGTGATCATTTTACTTCCAGTTCATTCCAATGCCTGTTCTGTATGGTGTTTTCCTTTATATGGGAGTTTCCTCATTAAAAGGAATCCAGGCAAGTCGTAAGCATTTAATGATTTTGTAGAAAAATGTAAACATTTTACATTTTCAAAGATTGTTTTTGTGATGGTAGTGATGTATTCTCAGCTCTGATATTTTGGGGGCAGATTAACTATTGACTTCAAGTCCACATTTTCTAAATAATTATTGTTGTACATTTTTTTCCCCCTGAAAGTGAAATCATGACTTATGTCCTTACATATTTTAATTGAAGCTAATGAAAAGTAACTATTAATGAAGGCTAATTTAGTAAGAGGGAGGATTAAAAGCATTGGAATGGGGCAAAAGGGTATCTCTGGCATGTGGAATAGCAGTTTCAGTTGCTGAAAAAGAAATGTAGATATTAGTTTTCTATAACCATGGCAACACCTGCCGTTTGTGTGGGGCAGTGCAGTTCATAGAGCCTAGTACTAAGTGATTTTCTGTTAGCCTCAAAACAACCTTGGAAAGCAGGAAAGGAAGAAATGCTAATTTTGTAAATTGTGACGCAGAAATAGACTCCCTGAAGATTTTTAACCGAGCAGTGGCGCACAGGCTAGAATCCAGTGATTTCACTGCTGTTTTGTCTCATTTGTAGCCTTTCTTCGGCAGGCCGATAGCGCGCATGAGGATTTGTGTGGGTGCAGTCGTCATGTAGGACGTGCAGCTGCTCGGGTGGCGCTGGCACCACTCCCGGCCGCAGACGGCGTGTGGTCCCAGCTCCGGGGCACCGGGCGTCTCGGACGCAGCAGCCTTGCGTTCTCACACAGTCCAGGGTCTGCCTTCCTGTGGTCAGGAGACGGTCTCATTAACTCACTTTATTGTTTTGCAACAATTTTGTGAGGTGTGTAGGGCTGCTTTTATTCCCAGTTTATAAATGAGGAAATTAAAGCTCAGAGACCTAGGAAACAGCTCATGGTTTCTGTTTCATTTGGTGAAAAATTGGTGATTGTTACCTCAGGTTATTTTCATAGAAATTGGTCATGTTAGATCTAGAAAGAACTTTAGGAGATTGTTACTCTCTTATTTTACATATTAGAAAAAGAGGTAAAAAAGATTAAATGAGTTGTGTGTTTTTTCATAGATAAATTTGTGGAGCTAGTTTAATTCCCCAATTTAAAACATGTTGACTTGAGTTTCTGATTCATGAAATCACATTGGTTCAAATGGTTGCCTTGCTTTTTTTCTCCTGGATGAAGATGTTGTCAACTGAAACACTCTCCTGTGTTATCAGGACATCTTGGCACCAGGGAAGTTACCCTAAAGTAGATACAGTTTCTTCTCCTACGTAGCAGAAATGCCATTTTTGTTGAAAACTTTCTCCTGTTTTGTTCTCCACTTGATACCCAGTTCTTCGACCGTATTAAGCTATTTGGCATGCCAGCCAAGCACCAGCCCGACCTGATTTACCTGCGTTACGTGCCTCTCTGGAAGGTGCACGTCTTCACCGTCGTCCAGCTCACCTGCCTGGTCCTCCTGTGGGTGATAAAAGCCTCTGCTGCTGCAGTCGTTTTCCCCATGATGGTGAGTCTTTTTTCCAGACTTTATTACTAACTATTAATAATAACGTCTTTGTGTGTTGATAGCAGTTGTCTTATTAATATTTATAGTTAACTTTGAGAAAAGGATTTCAAGAACCTCAGATGTTTTGAAATGTGAATTAGGCCTTTCTGGCTAAGAAACCCATCGTTTTCAAAGTTAAATTTTGCTTGTCATTTTCTAATTTCGTTTTTGTTTTTAGTCCTAGGGTATAGAATACTGTTTTGTATTTTTAAACAACTTCAGAGTTTAGGATGTTTATGAAACAAATATTAGCCTGACCTAAAAGCTAGAGACTATTCATCCTTTTGCAAATATTATGTAAAAGTTGATTTATATACATGGCCACAAAGAAAATCTTTGAAAATTATACAGGTAATATTCCCTGATTGCAAATAAATTAAATTACAAATGAATATTGAAAAGCCACTAAGACATACTCAGTATTTAGAGATTAAATTCTAAAATAAGCCCGGGGTGGAAAACTGAGTTACAAAAAAAACATTGAGGAGATATTGAAATGAATAACTTTTTATTTATGAGACAGAGCTAAATTATACATGTAGGAAAATGTACACCTTTCATTGCCCTTATTTTTCAAGAAGAATTAAATGTAACTAAGTTTTAAAGCGAGAGAGTTCCAGAAAAACATCTATTTCTGCTTTATTGACTATGCCAAAGCCTTTGACTCTGTGGATCACAATAAACTATGGACAATTCTGAAAGACATGGGAATACCAGACCACCTGACCTGCCTCTTGAGAAATTTGTATGCAGGTCAGGAAGCAACAGTTAGAACTGGACATGGAACAACAGACTGGTTCCAAATAGGAAAAGGAGCACATCAAGGCTGTATATTGTCACCCTGCTTATTTAACGTATATACAGAGTACATCATGAGAAACGCTGGGCTGGAAGAAGCACAAGCTGGAATCAAGATTGCCAGGAGAAATATCAATAACCTCAGATATGCAGATGACACCATCCTTATGGCAGAAAATGAAGAGGAACTAAAAAGCCTCCTGATGAAAGTGAAAGTGGAGAGTGAAAAAGTTGGCTTAAAGCTCAACATTCAGAAAACGAAGATCATGGCATCTGGTCCCATCACTTCATGGGAAATAAATGGGGAAACAGTGTCAGGCTTTATTTTTGGGAGCTCCAAAATCACTGCAGATGGTGATTGCAGCCATGAAATTAAAAGACGCTTACTCCTTGGAAGGAAAGTTATGATCAACCTAGATAGCATATTCAAAAGCAGAGACATTACTTTGCCAACCAAGGTCCATCTGGTCAAGGCCACGGTTTTTCCAGCCATCATGTATGGATGTGAGAGTTGAACTGTGAAGAAAGCTGAGCGCTGAAGAATTGATGCTTTTGAATTGTGGTGTTGGAGGAGACTCTTGAGAGTCCCTTGGACTGCAAGGAGATCCAACCAGTCCATTCTGAAGGAGTTCAGCCCTGGGATTTCTTTGGAAGGAATGATGCTTAAACTGAAACT
>NW_011494743.1:921074-922646 GCF_000754665.1 Bison bison bison | reverse complement strand
ATATTGGGGGCAGGAGGAGAAGGGGATGACAGAGGATGAGATGGCTGGATGGCATCACTGACTAGATGGATGTGAGTCTGAGTGAACTCCGGGAGATGGTGATGGACAGGGAGGCCTGGTGTGCTGCGATTCATGGGGTTGCAAAGAGTCAGACACGACTGAGCAACTGAACTGAACTGAAGTTTTTATTTGTAAAAATCAATAATGGATAACTCCTTTATAATAAGTAAATATAAAAGATTAAGAAAGAGAAAAAATGCATAACCACAGCTGTGGTTTGAGGGGTTTTAAGACAATAGTACATGAGTCTATACCAGTATATGAGCATCTAAAGTAGAAGTCAATAAACTTTTTTATGTAAAGGGTCAGCTTTGAAGGTCTCTAGACTATTATATAGACACTTATATAACAGGAGAGAAATTTCCACAGTTTTTACTGATAAAATTCAAAACGCAGTTGTACAGCTTTTTTTAAATGAAAGACTGCCAGTGAGAAGAAGGGAATTTTTCATTTGGAACAATATCTCACTTAATTGGAGTTAGTCAAAAGTTACTGTTCCTCTCATCAGATTAGATCTAAATGCTCATCTGTAAAAACTATTCTTAGCTCATAAGCCATACAAAATAGGTGATGGAATGGATTTATCCCAGGGTCTTGTGGTTTGCCTACCCCTGACATAGAGGGAGAAGCCCACTGTTTACTAGTGTTAATGGTATGAACTGCAAGTTCTGACTATGGTATAAAATAAGAGTAATATAATAATTGGTATAATGACACGATAGCATTATTTGTATACGTATTAGCCCAAATGACTCAAAAAGGACTAAAATCTCTTAATAGAATTAGTAAGAATTTTGTTAAGGTAGCTGGATACAAGAAAACATGATAACCAGTATACAGGCTCTATCTTAGTAATAATGCTAAAAATTGAAATGAAAAAAAATTTATTCATAATAGTGACCAAAAACTATAAAATAGTTAATAAATTGAAAAGGAGATACTTATTTAAAGAGAAAAAAAGTATAGTAATATTTGTATTCGTTTCTTAGAGCTGGTAAAGTATCACAGACTCATTGGCTTAAAGCAGCAGAAATTTGTGTCACAGTTCTGGAGGCCAGAAGTCAGAAACGAGGTATGGCCAGGGCCCTGCTGCCCCCGACGCCTGCAGGGCACTCCTCCTCTGCCTCCCCCTGGCCTCT
This sequence comes from Bison bison bison, assembly GCF_000754665.1. Lineage (NCBI taxonomy): Eukaryota > Metazoa > Chordata > Mammalia > Artiodactyla > Bovidae > Bison > Bison bison. The sequence goes on along the minus strand of NW_011494743.1, from coordinate 921,447 downwards.
GCAGGCAGCCTTTGGTGCCCCTTGGCCTGCAGTTGTGTAACTCTGGTCTGTCTCTGATGGCTTGTGCTGTGTGGTCACTGTGTCAGCATATGACCATTTTAGCACAGCGCTAGAGTGCTGCACACAGAGAAGGCAGTGGCACCCCACTCCAGTACTCTTCCCTGGAAAATCCCATGGATGGAGGAGCCTGGAGGGCTGCAGTCCATGGGGTCACTGAGGGTCGGACACAACTGAGCAACTTCACTTTCACTTTTCACTTTCCATGCATTGGAGAAGGAAATGGCAACCCACTCCAGTGTTCTTGCCTGGAGAATCCCAGGGACGGGGAAGCCTGGTGGGCTGCCGTCTGTGGGGTCGCACAGAGTCGGACATG
>NW_011494743.1:865618-920974 GCF_000754665.1 Bison bison bison | reverse complement strand
CAGCGTGACCTCTTCTTAATTAATTACAGCTGCAGCAACCCTGTTTCTAAATAAAGTCTCATTATGAGGTACTAGGGGCTGGTACTTAAATGTTTTCCAGAGGGACACAAGTCGACCCTTAACAGTATTGCAGGACATAAAATTAAGACCTGAACAGATAGAAACATACACCATAGTCTTTGTTTTGGGTACTTATTAGTATTATTAAAATATCACTTCTAAGTATATAGTTCACTAATTTTATTTGCATGTATATTTGTGTCTTAGGGGCAGAAGGGTGGTATCAGTGAGAACTGGGTAATTTTAAAGTTCATAGAGAAAAATAGATGCCAGAGCCACAACATGGATGGTGGAAATACTCTGTGTCCTATTGGGGTGTGGGTTACAAAAGTATGTGTAGTTTTCAGCAGCATCAAACTCTATATATGATATTTTTAGATATGTAAATTATATACTAAAGGAAAATATAGTTGCAATAAATATCAGAGAATAACACAAGAAAGGTCATTAGAATTCCTGGTTGGGTTGAGGGTTGAAGGCCTTGATTCTGTGCTAATGCCATAGTGTTTTGATAACTGAATATTTACAAGTTGCCATCAAGTCAGCATGGCTAACACAGTATGAAATCTCATAAGAATTGACAAATAGATCTGAAAACAGGACTAATGACTTCAGAAATTTATCAGAATGTATGAGAATTTACCACCTGAATATTTCATTAAAGGCAGTAAATTCACTTAAATGGAAAAATAATAAAAGATTAGACTGCATACTGGGAGCTAAATAAAGTTGCTGAGTGAGTGAGTGAAAGTTGCTCAGTCATGTCTAACTCTGCGACCCCATGGACTGTATAGTCCATGGAATTCTCCAGGCCAGAATACTAGAGTGGGTAGCCTTTCCCTTCTCCAGGGGATCTTCCCAACCCAGGGATTAAACCCAGGTCCCCCCCACATTGCAGGTAGATTCTTTATCAGCTGAGCCACAAGGGAAGCCCAAATAAAGTTGCTATGTAATATCAAATTCCGAAAGAAATAGTAAATCAGTTCATGATTTAAATTTTAAAACAAGTTATAGTAAAAATTTAGAAAACTATTCATATAATTGAGTGGTTGAAGATAATTTTTCAAAGAAGGTAGGGAAATCTAACAGTGAAAGAAAGATGATATTTTTGACCACATGATATTTGTTTTGTATGTCCTTAGTAAAATCAGATTATGAACTGGGAGAAAATATTCGTTACATATAAAACAGAGAGTTTCTATCCAAACTACACAGAACTTGTTAGAATTTCATGAACAGCCGTCAGTTGAAAACCAACTGGAAAAAAAGGCAAAAGGTAAGAAACAGTAAGAACAGAAGATGGAAAACTAGGCAGAATACTCTTTGACATAAATTGCAGCAATGTCTATTTAGATCCACTTCCTAGAGTAATGAAAATAAAAACAAATGAACAAATGAGACCTAATCAAACTTACAGACTTTTTAACAGTGAAGGAGACCATAAACAGAACAAAAAAGACAACCCACAGAATGGGAGAAAATATCAGGAAATGATGTGACTGTCAAGGGGTTAACCTCCAGAGTACCCAAACAGTTCATGCAACTCAATATCAAAGAAGCAAAGAACCCGGATCTAAATAGACATTTCTCCAAAGAAGACACGTCACCGATGGCCAAAAAGCATGTGAAAAGACGCTTAGCATCGCCAGTTATCACGCTGGTCCTCACTTGTGTCGACTCTTTGTGACCCTGTGGACTATAGCCTGCAGGGTCCTCTGGCCATTGAATTTTTCCAGCAAAAATACGGGAGTGGGTTGCCATTTCCTGTTCCAGGAGATCTTCCCTACCCAGGGATTGAACGTGGCGTCTTTTGCATTGGCAGATGGATTCCTTACCACTGCGCCACCTGGGAAGCTAATTATTAGAGAAATGCAAATTAAAACTACAGTGAGGTGCCTTCTCACACTGGTTAGAATGGCCTTCATCAAGAAGTCTACAAACAATAAATGCTGGCGGACTTCCCTGGTGGTCTAGTGGTTTAAAAAAAATTCACCTGCCGGTGCAGGGCACATGGGTTCAATCCGTGGTCTGGGAAGATGCCGCATGTTGCAGAGCAGCTGAAACTCATGTGCCACAACTTCTGAAGCCCTCGCACCCTGGAGCTCATGCTTCTCAAACAAGAGAAGTCACTACAGCGAGAAGCCCAAGCACCACAACTAGAGAAAACCCACGCACAGCAACAGAGACCCCGCACGGCCAAAAATAAATACATTTTCAAAGAGTGCTGGAGAGGGTGTGGCAAGAAGTGCACCTCCCTGCAATGTTGATGGGAATGTAAACTGAGGCAACCACTACGGAGAGCACTACGGAGATTCCTTAAAAAACCAGCGCTGTGTAGGAGCCAGCAGCCCCGCTCCTGGGCGTATATCCAGAGAAAAGCTGTAATTCAGAAAGGTACATGCCACCCCTATGTTCATAACAGCACTGTTCACAGTAGCCAAGACATGGAAACAACCTGAATGGCCATTGACAGAGAAATGGAGAAGAAGATGTGGTGTGTATAAACAATGGAATATTATTCAGCCATAAAAAGAACAAAATAGTGCCATTTGCAAAAACATGGATAATCTAGACATTATCATACTAAGTGAAGTAAGTCAGAGACAGTCAAATATCATAGGATATCACTTATTTGTGGAATCTAAAAAAAATAATAATAAAAAAAATTTAAAAATTAAAAAAAAAAAGATACAAAGAAACTTATTTACAAACCAGAAACAGACTCACAAGCATAGAAAACAAATTTACCATTACTAAACGGGAAAGGTGGTGGGGAGGGATAAATTAGGAGTTTGGGATTAACATATATACATTACTGTATATAAAATAGAGAAACAGCAAGGTCCTATTGTATAGTACAGGGAATAACTCAGTATTCTATATGGGAGAAGAATCCAAAAAATAATAGATTCATGTATATGTATAACTGAATCACTTTGCTGTACACTGGAAAATAATACAACATTGTAAATCAACTCTACTCAAGTATAAAATAACAATAAAAATAAAATAACAAATTAAAAGTAAAAAAAAAAAAAAGAAAATCAAATTCCCAATGAACATTTGAAAACATCTTCAACCTTTAAGCCCACCAGGCTCCTCTGCCATGGGATTTTCCATGCAAGAATACTGGAGTGAGTTGTCATTTCCTTCTTCAGGGGATCTTCCCAACCCAGGGATCGAACCTGCATCTCCTGTGGCTCCTGTATTGGCAGGCAGGTTCTTTACCAGCTGAGCCACTGGGGAAGCTCTTAGCAGCAAAGAAAAGCAAACTAAAGAATATTGTGTCTTTTTCACAAACATAATTTGTAGAGTCAAACCTAATGCTGGAAAGTGGGTTCTCTAATGCCTTGTTGAAGAGATTTTAAATATTATATCTACTTATATAATGTAAAGTCATCATAAAAAGTAATAATCTTGTTTGTGAAGATAATCATTATGCTTAATCTGCTTTATAATTTTATACAGAATTCAAGGGACTTATATAGGAAAAGGCTAAAAACATAATTTTCTTTATATCTTTGAGCAGAAAGTTGAAAAAGATAAATAGATGACTAGGTTTCTTTGAAATAAGATGATGTATAAAGTAATTTTAAAATAAACTATATGAAGTGCTTTTTTATTTATGATTTGATAAACACTTTTTCTCCAGGTGATATAATTTATATATTTTTAGATATTACTGAATATTCTTTCACTTACTTTTTTAAAGGTTCTTGCATTAGTCTTTGTTCGCAAACTCATGGATCTGTGTTTCACAAAGAGAGAGCTTAGTTGGCTTGATGATCTCATGCCAGAAAGTAAGAAAAAGAAAGAAGACGACAAAAAGAAAAAAGAGAAAGAGGTAAAAAAAAAAAAAATTTCAAATGTACACTATTAACTGACTGTTTAATATTTTATACCAAGTAGTAAACACTATTATAGTCACTTCAGTGGGAATAAACTCTTTCAGTCCTCCTAAGAACCTTATTATTAAAAAGTGTTCAATTCAGTTCAGTCACTCGGTTATGTCTGACTCTTTGCAACCCCGTGGACTGCAGTACGCCAGGCCCCCCTGTCCGTCACCAACTCCCAGAGTTTACTCAAACTCATATCCATTGCGGAGAGGGCAGTGGCAACCCTCTCCAGTACTCTTGCCCGGGAAGTCCCCCTGGATGGAGGAGCCTGGTGGGCTGCAGTCCACAGGGTCGCACAGAGTTGGACACGACTGAGCAACTTCACTTTTCACTTTTCACTTTTCACTTTCATGCATTGGAGAAGGAAATGGCAACCCACTCCAGTGTTCTTGGCCTGGAGAATCCCAGGGACGGGGGAGCCTGGTGGGCTGCCTATGGGGTCACACAGAGTTGGACATGACTGAAGCGACTTAGCAGCAGCAGCAGCAGCAATGTGTCCATTGAGTCAGTGATGCCATCTAACCATCTCGTCCTCTGTCGTCCCATTCTCTTCCTGCCTTCAATCCCTCCCAGCATCAGGGTCTTTTCAAATGAGTCAGCTCTTCGTGTTAGGTGGCCAAAGTGTTGGAGTTTCAGCTTCAGCCATAGTCCTTCTAGTGAATATTCAGGACTGGTTTCTTTTAGGGTGGACTGATTGGATCTCCTTGCAATCCAAGGGACTCTCAAGAGTCTTGTCCAACACCACAGTTCAAAAGCATCAATTCTTTAGTGCTCAGCTTTCTTTATAGTCCAACTCTCACATCCATACATGACTATTGGAAAAATTATAGCCTTGACTAGACGGACCTTTGTTGGCAAAGTAATGTCTTTGCTTTTTAATATGCTGTCTAGGTTGGTCATAGCTTTTCTTCCAAGGAGCAAGCATCTTTTAATTTCATGGCTGTAGTCACCATCTGCAGTGTTTTTGGAGCCCCCCAAAATATAAAGTCTGTCACTGTTTCCCGATCTATTTGCCATGAAGTGATGGGACCTGATGCCATGATCTTCATTTTCTGAATGTTGAGCTTTAAGCCAACTTTTTCACTCTCCTTTGTCATCAATAAGCTCTGTAGTTCTTCTTCCCTTTCTGCCGTAAGGGTGGTATCATCTGCATATCTGAGGTTATTTATATTTCTCCCAGCAATTTGGATTCCAGCTTGTGCTTCATCCAGCCCAGCATCTCTCATGATGTACTCTGCATATAAGTTAAATAAGCGGGGTGACAGTGTACAGCCTTGACGTACTCCTTTTCCTATTTGGAACCAGTCTGTTGTTCCATGTCCAGTTCTAACTGTTGCTTCCTGACCTGCATACAGATTTCTCAAGAGGCAGGTCAGGTGGTCTGGTATTCCCATCTCTTTCAGAATTTTCCACAGTTTATTGTGATCCACAGAGTCAAAGGCTTTGGCATAGTCAATAAAGCAGAAATAGATGTTTTTCTGGACCTCCCTTGCTTTTTCTCTGATCTAGCAGATGTTGGCAATTTGATCTCTGGTTCCTCTGCCTTTTCTAAATCCAGCTTGAACATCTGGAAGTTCATGTTTCACATATCGTTGAAGCCTGGCTTGGAGAATTTTGAGCATTACTTTAAAAAGTGTTCATACTTTTATTATTTCCAGTTTACAAATAAGGAAACAGAGAGAGAGACTAGTAAGTAGACCGTCCTAAACACAGGCTCTTACCCATTTTACCAACTGGCCCTCGGCCTTTACACAGAGATACTTTAGAAAAATTACATATGATATGTATATAAATCAATAGCCGTAAGAATTTACCAGGTAACACAAAATAATTCTACATCACAGTCTTCCATCTAACATAACCTTAAATGTACATGAGTACATTTTAGCATTCATTTTAATTTTAACAGCATTTTAATAATCTGGCATATATAAGGACAAAAGGTGGCATTAAGTAGATACCTTTTTATAGAAAATGTAGTAAAATTTTAGTTTTTATATTCAATATTATGTACCCTTAGTTGATTTGTATACTGAGATTTACATGAATACTCTATACTGAATTTGAATGTTTTAACAACCAGCTCAGTACGGCAACCAATTACAAAGGGCACACTTGAGTTATGTAGCATAGATGATTCTGTTAATTTCAGTGCCTCAGTTCATTTTCCCAGTCAGAATATTGTTTGAAAATCAAAGATAAGATAATACATTTTTAAATGTTGTATAGAAAGTTAAATAGATCTCAAAATTGCTGTTTTTTTTCCCCCTAATTTTTGATAGAAATCAGCACAATTTATAACTTGTGTTGCATAGTATTTATGAAAAAGCATTTATTAAATTTGCAGACACATGCTTTTAGAAACTTGTTGGCATTTTTTCATGGTTTGATTATTCAGTGCTGATTTATGGCAAATTACTGGTTTTATGTTTACTTTTAAATAAAAATTGTGACTTTTTAATGAGGATATTAATTGTGAAACAGTTAAATTGAGTCTCCAAAATTTTTAAGAATTTTGTTTCCTTCAAGGCTGTATATATATATGTAAACATAAGCTTTTGATGATTTTTCAAATAGGATATAATTTATTTATAAAATACTTAGGTAAAATTGCTTGCTCATTACTTCCTATATCACTTAGAATAAGGTCATTTGCATATCACAAAACAAAAGCAGAGCTGCCTTAAACACAAGAGTTTTTCTCTTTGTCCTGTGAAAGGGATCTTGAAAGTTAAGTGACCTTGTGTGGTGGTTCCACAGTTGTCAGGAACTCTGTTAGTTTCTCCCAGCGCGGCGTAGACTTTGCATCCTCAGCATCCTGTGGTGGGTCAGAGTGGCTGCTGAGCGTGGGCTGCGTTTGCAGCGGAGTCAGAGACGGTGGGAGGCGGCAGCAGCAGTCCGACCGTGCTGCCCAGAAACGGCATCCAGGAGGTTCCACTGGCACCACACTGAGCTGCAGGGAGTGCTGAGAAATGTAGGCTTTATTGGTTTTTAATCTTACATTGTTTTTGTTAAAACCAGGTACATGGTCACCCCCAAGTTGTGGGATTTCTTTTCATAAGACGGGTGCTCTCTCCGTGTCTCCTGTACTGCCCCCTCTCCATCCTCATTAGGGTTGTGTCATGATTTGGGTTCATGTTTCTTAGCTTAGGTGTTCTCGACTTGAGGGGATGGTCAGAAAAGGGGCTGCTACTGGCAACGTATGGCCTGTTGTACATCCTCCATAGACAGGACTGGCTCCCAGGACAAGCAGTTGTTTGGCTCTAAATGTCAGTGTTGCTGAGACTGAGAAACCCCCACCTTATCCAAGTGAGGTTTTTGCTTATATTGTATTGTAATGAGAGCCATGAGATTTCACAAGATTTTGTTGCTCATTGTACATGGTGTGTACGTGCTCAGACATGCCTGACTCTTTGCAGCCCCATGGACTATACCTGGCCAGGCTCCCCGTCCATGGAATTTTCTAGGCAAGAATACTGGAGTGGGTTACCAGTTCCTTCTCCAGGGGATCTTTCCAACCCAGGGATTGAACCCGCATCTCTTGTGTCTCCTGCCTTGGCAGTCAGATTCTTTACCACTTGTGCCACCTGGGAAGCCCCCCTCTCATTGTGTACCTGTGTAATAGTTGATAATAAAATTTATGGAGATTTTCCTGGCAGTCCAATGGTTAGGACTCTGCACTTTGAATAGTCAGAGAACTAGGATCCCTTGTGCTATGTGGAGTCGCCAAAAGTAATGCTAATAGTAGTAAATTTTAAAAATAAAATTCATGTAGCTAAATTGATATTTAAATAGTACTAATGATTAACTCCCATAGCTGGAAGGTATAACCCTTAAAAATTAATCTTTACAAGTGATTGTTTTCACCTTGTGTTACAAGTATGTGTTCATAATAATGAAATTTTCAGTCATGGCAAGTTAAATAAATATTGTCAGTTTGGTTGTCTGATTCTTTAAGATGTTGATATATTAATTGGTCCTGGAAATATTCTGCGAAAAGTTACCTCTACCCGTCTGTTCTTTTCAAGGAAGCTGAACGAATGCTCCAAGCTGGTGAAGACACTGTGCACCTTCCATTTGAAGGGGGAAGCCTCCTGCAGATTCCAGTAAAGGCGCTAAAATACAGGTGAGATGCAGCTTTGCATTTTAAAATGTGCTTCATTTACACGACAGTTGGATAAATGAGCCATGCGGTGTGTCTCTAAAGTCATGATGCCTATTTTTTAAACAATGACAAACACTGCACCTGACGTGTAGGCTGAAGGAGGGCTTCCTGCAGGTGGAAGAGGAAGTTGCTCACTCCTTCCCCTCCTGCTGACAGCAGCAGAATGCAGCGGGCAGGGAGAGACCTTGGCTTCCACGTCCAACACAGATTGTCCTGTCGTTCTCACTCCTTCTGTTTCAGTGAAGTTTAAACCCAGTCTTAGGATACTCCCATGCTCTCAGTAGTACAACTTTATTTTTTTCCCTTGCCCTCATTATGACGGAGGTTGGTGTGTGCTAGAAAATAACGCTTGTGGACGACCTTCCCACAGGTGAGTGTTTAGAGGCCCTGGAACTCTCCTTCAGTTTTCAAAGGTATCATCTGCCCATTGCCAGTGAGGGCTCATACTAGGGAAAAATTAATGTTTATCATACATGATTTTGGCGATTTGTATTAAAATCTACAAACTAAATATATAGGTTGGGAAATGTAAGCCTTTTTTTTAGCTTTAAAAACTTCTATGATTTATTTTTTTATTTTTTTAATATAAATTTATTTATTTTAATTGGAGGCTAATTACTTTACAATATTGTATTGGTTTTGCCATACATCAACATGTATCCACCATGGGTGTACACGTGTTCCCCATCCTGAACCCCCCTCCCACCTCCCTTCCCATACCATCCCTCTGGGTCATCCCAGTGCACCAGCCCCAAGCATCCTGTATCCTGCATCGAACCTGGACTGGCGATTCATTTCACATATGATATTATATATGTTTCAATGCCATTCTCCCAAATGATCCCACCTTCTCCCTCTCCCACAGAGTCCAAAAGACTGTTCTATACATCTTTGTCTCTCTTGCTGTCTCGCATACAGGGTTATCGTTACCATCTTTCTACATTCCATATATATGCGTTATTATACTGTATTAGTGTTTTTCTTTCTGGCTTACTTCACTCTGTATAATAGGCTCCAGTTTTATCCACCTCATTAGAACTGATTCAAATGTATTCTTTTTAATGGCTGGATAATACTCCATTGTGTATATGTACCACAGCTTTCTTATCCATTCATTTGCTGATAGACATCTTGGTTGCTTCCATGTCCTAGTTATTATTAACAGTGCTGCGATGAACATGGGGATACACGTGTCTCTTTGAATTCTGGTTTCCTTAGTGTGTATGCCCAGCAGTGGGATTGCTGGGTCGTATAGCAGTTCTATTTCCAGTTTTTTAAGTAATCTCCACACTGTTCTCCATAGTGGCTGTACTAGTTTGCATTCCCACCAACAGTGTAAGAGGGTTCCCTTTTCTCCACACCCTCTCCAGCATTTATTGCGTGTAGACTTTTGGATAGCAGCCATTCTGACTGGCGTGAAATGGTACCTCATTGTGGTTTTGATTTGTGAAGAATTGATGCTTTTGAACTGTGGTGTTGGAGAAGACTCTTGAGAGTCCCTTGGACTGCAAGGAGGTCCAACCAGTCCATTCTGAAGGAGATCAGCCCTGGGATTTCTTTGGAAGGAATGATGCTAAAGCTGAAACTCCAGTACTTTGGCCACCTCATGCAAAGAGTTGACTCATTGGAAAAGACTGATGCTGGGAGGGATTGGGGGCAGGAGGAGAAGGCTGGATGGCATCACTGACTCGATGGACGTGAGTCTGAGTGAACTCCGGGAGTTGGTGATGGACAGGGAGGCCTGGCGTGCTGCAATTCATGGGGTCGCAAAGAGTCGGACACGACTGAGCGGCTGATCTGATCTGATCTGATCTGATAATGAGTGATGCTGAGCATTTTTTCATGTGTTTGTTAGCCATCTGTACGTCTTCTTTGGAGAAATGTCTGTTTAGTTCTTTGGCCCATTTTTTGATTGGGTCGTTTATTTTTCTGGAATTGAGCTGCGGGAGTTGCTTGTATATTTTTGAGATTAATTCTTTGTCAGTTGCTTCATTTGCTATTATTTTCTCCCATTCTGAAGGCTGTCTTTTCACCTTGCTTATAGTTTCCTTTGTTGTGCAGAAGCTTTTAATTTCAATTAGGTCCCATTTGTTTATTTTTGCTTTTGTTTCCAATATTCTGGGAGGTGGGTCATAGAGGATCCTGCTGTGATTTGCCTATGTTCTCCTCTAGGAGTTTTATAGTTTCTGGTCTTACGTTTAGATCTTTAATCCATTTTGAGTTTATTTATTTTTGTGTATGATGTTAGAAAGTGTTCTAGTTTCATTCTTTTACAAGTGGTTGACCAGTTTTCCCAGCACCACTTGTTAAAGAGATTGTCTTTTCTCCATTGTATATTCTTGCCTCCTTTGTCAAAGATAAGGTGTCCATAGGTGTGTGGATTTATCTCTGGGCTTTCCATTTTGTTCCACTGATCTACATTTCTGTCTTTGTGCCAGTACCATACTGTCTTGATGACTGTGGCTTTGTAGTAGAGCCTGAAGTCAGGCAGGTTGATTCCTCCAGTTCCATTCTTCTTTCTCAAGATTGCTTTGGCTATTCAATGTTTTTTGTATTTCCATACAAATTGTGAAATTATTTGTTCTAGCTCTGAGAAAAATACCTTTGGTAGCTTTATAGGGATTGTATTGAATCTATAGATTGCTTTGGGTAGTATACTCATTTTCACTATATTGATTCTTCCAATCCATGAACACGGTACATTTCTCCATCTATTAGTGTCCTCTTTGATTTCTTTCACCAGTGTTTTATAGTTTTCTATATATAGGTCTTTTGTTTCTTTAGGTAGATATATTCCTAAGTATTATTCTTTTTGTTGCAATGGTGAATGAAATTGTTTCCTTAATTTCTCTTTCTGTTTTCTCATTATTAGTGTATAGGAATGCAAGGGATTTCTGTGTGTTGATTTTATATCCTGCAACTTTACTATATTCATTGATTAGCTCTAGTAATTTTCTGGTGGAGTCTTTAAGGTTTTCTATGTAGAGGATCATGTCATCTGCAAACAGTGAGAGTTTTACTTCTTCTTTTCCAATTTGGATTACAAATTTATTTCTTTTTCTGCTCTGATTGCTGTGGCCAAAACTTCCAAAACTATGTTGAATAGTAGTGGTGAAAGTGGGCACACTTGTTTGTTCCTGACTTTAGGAGAAATGCTTTCAATTTTTTACCACTGAAGATAATGTTTGCTGTGGGTTTGTCATATATAGCTTTTATTGTGTTGAGGTATGTTTCTTCTATTCCTGCTTTCTGGAGAGTTTTTTATCATAAATGGATGTTGAATTTTGTCAAAGGCTTTCTCTGCATCTATTGAGATAATCATATGGCTTTTATTTTTCAGTTTGTTAATGTGGTGTATTACATTGATTGATTTGCAGATATTGAAGTATCCTTGCATCCCTGGGATAAAGCCCACTTGTTCATGATATATGATCTTTTTAATGTGTTGTTGGATTCTGATTGCTAGAATTTTGTTAAGGATTTTTGCATCTATGTTCATCAGTGATATTGGCCTCTATGTAGTTTTCTTTTTTTGTGGCATCTTTGCCAGGTTTTGGTATTAGGGTGATGGTGGCCTCATAGAATGAGTTTGGAACTATGATTTATTTACACATCTGATTCATCTGTATATTTATTCTGTTTACAAATAGCCATATATAGTACAAAATTCAGTTTTAGAAGGTATATAGGTTCCTTCCTTGACCAGTTAATGGAAAATATTGTTAATATCTAATTATCTTGCTTCAACCTTTTTTCATTTTTAACTTTATAGTTTTTACAGAGGTCACATTTGGACTCTATGTGTTGATTAGTTTTGAAAATGAATTCACAAATAATTTTTCTCTAATACTTTTTACTATTAATTTTTATCATGGGTATCCTTTCATGATTTTCCCTCAAATTTGTATATATCTTAAATGCCAAGTATAGACATTTTGATATATCCATGTATAGTGCTCTGCTTCTCTAGATTCTGTAAATGTTTATTAAATGAATCAATGTATTGACTTTGTGCTAAAAAGAGGGTGCAAGTGAAAGTCTTAGTTGCTTAGTCATATTTGACTGTTTGCAACCCCATGGACTGTAGCCCACCAGGCTCCTCTGTCTATGGAATTCTCCAGGTAAGAATACTTGAGTGAGTTGCCTTTCCCTTCTCCAGGGGATCTTCCCAACCCGGGGATAAAATTCAGGTCTCCTGCATCGGAGGCAGATTCTTCAGCGTCTTAGCCTCCAGGGAGGTACAAAAAGAATATAGGAACTGCCATGGTAGTTACTGGTGACTCAGCAGTTTGCTGAGATGTTGGCCACTTAATTTCTGTAGGACCTACATTAGCTTTTCCTTACTGTGATCACACATGGACCTTGACAAATATAAGTGGAGTCCATACTTATACTTTCTGATATTTAACAAAAAGAATGGGTATACATACATATATTTACTTTGTCTAATCATGACATGAGCCATGATTAATGCCATTTTGCTTAAAACTTGAACATCCAGAATGCCAGGAATTGGCTGACCTGTTTGTCTGCCAGAACTTTAAGTCTGCCTGCTTTGGATTTGTTTGTGTGTGTGTGTGTTAGTCACTTAGTCATGTCCGACTCTGCAACCTCGTGGACTGTAGCCCGCTGGGTTACAGTGGAATTCTCCAGGCACAAATACTTTGAGTGGGTAGCCATTCCCTTCTCCAAGATTTGGATTATATGCCATAAAAATGAAGTAAGATAACTTAGCAACATAGGAAAGCATTTGGAAACTGTAAAGTCTACAAAATATGAAAATAATTTATTGAATGTAGACAAAATTTTTTCTATCTAGTTCTTACTTTGGAGGTAAACAAAGTGTCTACTTTCTTCAGAGAGGGAGTCTCAATTTCTACTAATGGGAAAGTAGGGAAGAAACATTTAGAACCTAGAAAGTGTTTCAGGAATTTCTCTTTTCAATTATTGGAAGTTGGCAACTGAGCAAAGAAACATTTTCTTGGGGTAGACCGGGTTTCAGGTACTGCCATGGTGAATCTGGGTGTCCAGATGTGTGCGCTTGTAAAAACTTGGTAAAGCAGCCTTGGAGACTTTCCAGAGATTCTGTCACTCATTTCTGCGGTCTTCCATCATCAATGATGTGCAGACTTAACGTGTGAACAAAGGCCTGCTCTATAGCCCTTTATAACCTGGCTGCCACCACAGTGTAATTTAACATCTGTTTTGACATTTGTATTCGTTGTTTGTTTGCATGAAATATTTTTGTTTGGGTGAAGAAAAAGGACTTGCAAGTGTGTTTCTATTAACTTCCTAGTACTTTCTTGTTACTTGGGACTGACAACCTTAAGCCCCAAGTTACTTATGGATGTCTTCATTACTGGACTTGGGGCCTTGAGGTAATTTTTGCAGTATTTCATAGAGACACAGTATAATTACATTTGTTTCTTACAATGAAAGGAAGTATTTTGTTCTTTGGATTTTGATAAATTTTATATATTAATAGTAACACTTTGAGGCTACCATATTACTGATATTGTAATAACCAGCTAAAAGTGGTACTGACAAACCTTTTTGGTATTTTATCTGTTGAAGTATTTTAATTTCTAATTTTAAAGCATCCCATTTCCCAGAATTCTTTTTAATGATTTGTAAAAACTTTGAAAAAAATGTTTTAAGTCCTAGTTGTTACTTTTCTTTATGTACTTCGGATAGTTGTTTGCTGCAACTGGAATTTGTGCAGATTATAAAAGTTTTCTAATTGACTTGATGCTGTATCACTTTTTATATTTAAAAGCACATTAATATATTCTTTCGCGTTATTTTAATAGTATACTTATAGCCAAGATAATCACCTTTGAGTATCATTGCCAAGTTAATTAGTCTCATTCCTAGTTTTGATTATAAGGAAAGATGCAGTTCCCTATGAGACCTTTATAATAGAACTCAAAGTACTGATATCTTGCTGGACCTTGGTTTAAGTGCATGGCAAAGAGTTTTCTCCATTTTAAGTTGATGAAAGCAAATATTATGTAGATAATAAGAATGACAGTATTAATGCTTTTGCAAGTACTGAATACTAACCAGAAAGTGTGTTTGTTCTTCAGTGTTGATCCCTCAGTTGTTAACATATCAGATGAAATGGCCAAAACTGCACAGTGGAAGGCACTGTCCATGAACACTGAGAATGCCAAAGTAACCAGACCTAACACGAGGTAGCTGTGACAATTTATGCATTTTCTAACTGTAGCGACTTCTAGTTTACTTATGGATAGCTATTTAGGAAACCATTCAATTTAACTCAATTTACGTAATTTATATTCTCCTTACTTAACAAAACCAACATTTTTTTCTTCCTCTTTCCTTCTTCATCTGTCCATCATTTTACTGTGTCCTGGAGCAGATATGGGTACTGATTTTTTTTTTTTTTTTTTAAGTTTATAGTTGCCTACTTCAAAAAAAAGAATTGGCATTATATTGTAATAAAAATAAATATATACATATGGAATAAATATATAAAAGATCAGAAACCACACAAAGAAAAAAAATTACTAAGGGTTGAATACTAAAATAGAATGCTGCCTCAGTTATGCTCTGATGGTCCCCCCAGAAATATACCTTGTTCTGTTTTGTTTCAGCCTACTCTATCTTCTGATGAGGTAAACATTTTCCTAGGAGATACTTGTAAGAAATTTAATCCATGATGGTAAAGGCCATTTAGTTTTATAATGAACCATGTATTACACAACTGTTTCATAACCCCTTATGTTTCTTGTTATGTAATAACTCTTTTTTTCTTTCTTTCTCCCTCACTTTAAGACCTAAACTTTAGGAATTCTGACTTGATAATCATTAGTACTTTAACCCCTCATGTCTCTGGAGAAATTAGGTATTATCCTGTAGAATACTCAGTCTTTCAGAGTCAACAGAAACTTATTTTGTGTATACTTTGTTCCAGACACTGTATTAGACATATATGCTTTATTAGACTGTATTTGCAGCTTGGATGTCAGATTAAAACTTCCCGGCAAGCAGTCACAGGTTTTTCTCCATCTTTCCCTGCCTCCTTTAGAACTTTGCTTCTGCTTAATCTTTGTTACCAGATTTTTTTTTTTTGCTTTTCTCCCATCATTTCTTGAGTTTTAATTCTCTAAGCTAGACTGTTTCCTTCACTTTTATATATGATCTCAAAAGTTTTAAAGTTAAACTTTTTGTCATTTTGGATTATTTCATGCAGCCCAAATTTCACTAGATACTCTTTTAGTAATTTTTAGTAATTTTCAACTCCTGTCAGTACCCCTGGCCCACAATGTTAGTATAAAGACCTTAGACTAATATTATTTTGTCTTTTGTAAGTACTTCTGCCTTTCATTCAGGTTGCCCCTCAATTCAAAATAGCTTAGGAGGAAAGAGAATGTTTTGTTATGTTGTTCAACATAAGAATGTTTGAGGTGTCTTCTTCAGTTTTGTCTGGAGAAGGCAGAAAACCATAGCATGTTTCTATATTTTGAAAAATGTTCAAAGCCCAGATATTCTTATTATAATTAATCAGTTAAATTCATGTACACAGAATCATTGTTTTTGATATTAACTTGAAAATGTAGAATCTTGTATTTGTGAACTTTGGGGAGATAAGGTTTGGAAATTTGTTCCATTTTGCAGGAAATTATCTGATGTTTATTTATACTGACAAAGGTTAAATAATTTTTAAAATATTAAATATTTAAATAGTTGTTTAAATTATTTAAATTTGATTAAATGTTTGTCAGTAAAAGTCAAGTGTTACAACTGTTCATATATAAAGTAAAACTATTAAGTCAGGCGTAGTCTTCATACCCTAACCAATTTTGAGTTATAAGAAAATGTGAATTTCAGTGGCAAAAATATATATTAAAAAGCTAAGACTTTTTAATATTTGCCTTTGGGCATCAAAGTTTACTGATATGAAAAGAAAGCAGTAAGATAGTAATGGCAGCTGGTATGTTTATAGTATGAATAGCCATGTCAAAGGTATTATGGATATTTACTGTTGGCCATGTGTGAATGTAATATTTGACCATTTCAAAATTACTTATTCTCATTCTTTGTTTTAAATAGCCCTGAAAAACCTGTAAGTGTGAAAATAAATTTTGAAGATGAACCAAGAAAGAAATACCTGGATGCTGAAACTTCATTATAGATTTGAACCAAGAAGAATTATATATACAGATAGATTAGATACATATACATATATGTGTGTGTATATATAATGTGTGTGTTTTGTGTTGCTATATATAACAATATTGTATGTCATGCCCCTTATGCGTGACTACTGGGTTTTTGGTGTTTTTTTTTTTGAAGTAGTGTCTGAAGTTTGTTAGGAGCACCATGGAGACTGTGTTTATAATGAAATGGTCTCTTGGAAGTGAGGTACATGGTTCTTACTAATCAAATATTTATTTTTCTGTTGGAAGTTTTTTTTCTGTTCTGCAGTAGAAAAATGTGGGAAAATGCATTCACTCTACTTTTCTTTAAATCTGTTCTTTAAAAAAAATAATCTTTAAATCTATTTAAATCAGTGGCAGTTCATACCAACCTTAAGTGATATGTGTTTTGTCCATATTTTTAAATTTTTTCCTTGAGTTGCTAGAAATGTTCCCATATGACTTCCCTTCTGCTAGCGCGCTGAGGGGAGAGCAGGGCGCTCTGCCTGTGTGGGGGCGCGGATGCCACTGCGTCCCTCGTCCTGTACGCGCCCATCACGTTTCACGGTTTATGGGAACCTTCTGGCTGCAGAGCTACAACAGTGGAAGCTTTCTAGAGAAGACCTACAGTTTTGACCTTTATATTTTTGAAATGTATTTTAAACCTTAAAACGCCCACATCTAGTTTTCCATTCTGATAAACAAGTAAAATTGCAAGTGATTTTATAATTTAACCCTGGTACCAGTCATTAGTTAATGAATTTTAAAAGCTATAAAATACCAGTTTAAACTAGTTAAACTTTGTTGCCTTTATAGAATTTTTTTCTATATCCTAATACCCTTTTAGAGCCCCATATGCCCACTCTGTTCTCTACTTTTGATGTCTTTTATGTAAAATGTGGTTAGTTTGTATCAGGTTCAAGTTCTTGATTATTTTTCTGTAAGTATAATTAATCAGGAGTCAGAATTCTCTTAAGTGGGTTAACGATCAGTATTACTTTCTTAAGAATTACCTTTCGTTTTCTCTTTACGTTGTTCTTTCTGTTGTATAGGTAATGTTTAATAGATTGTTATCTGTGATTTCATTTTAAGATATTTAATTTATTTTAATTGATATGATGCTTAAATGTTATATAAACATTTGAAAAGATGACACATATAGAGTAAATTTAATGTAGACAGTTGGTGCTCACTTGCGTTTATGGTTTATTATCTGAAAGCAGTTGATAGATTTTACATCTTTGATATAAAGCACTGCCATATTTGTATTTTAAAAGAAATTTAGACTTACTATGTGTATAGCTCAGATTGATGACATTCTTCCTAGTTTGTGTTTGTGTGTTTTATTTAGATTTTGGTTTTCTGAGCTGTCTTTTTAACTTCTAGCAAATCTTTTTAGTCATCTTTTATATACTTTTTAGCTCCATATGAAATAAATAAATATCGTTCTTGTTAAGCCTGTAGGACTGGATGAATGGGGTTGTGAAACTGATTTGGCAAAAGGATGATTTCTAAAAACCAAACGAGTATTGAGAAGCCACTGAAATACTGAAAATGATAACATGAATGTAAGGATGAAAATTTCAATGAAATCCCAGTGCTCTCTTTAATCAGTTCTAATCAAAGTACAAAAGTATGAAGAGTTGATCTTACAGAAGATCATGAGCGATGCCCAAAGCTGATGTTTTAGCAATTCTAGCAATCCATTCCAAACTACTTAACATGAAATTTCCACATCTAAGACCATGTTACCCAATTCTAGTTAAAATAACGGATTCACCTTCTGCCTCATGGGAGGCTGGAAATGTAATTTTCTTTAGAAAGTGTAGCTGGCATCTTTTGGCGCTGCCTGAAGAAGAGAGATGCTGTGGTACTTGGTGAGAGAGTGGTACCCATGGTGCTTGTTACTGTTACGAGCTTCCAGTGAAGTGAGTCCTTTTTGTTCATAGCAGCATAATCCTTTCCAAAGACCCCAGTATTTGCTGCTACAATTTTGTAAACTGCCCTGATTAACCTGAACAAGATGATTTCCTCACATCATTTCCTTGGGTCTGGACGTCACAGGGTTAACAAAGTGTGCTTATTTTACAGGAAGTATATTTTAAAATTTAAACTGAAACCTCCTTGGGATCATAGTGTTTATGTGATTTTATTTAATTATGAAAACTGGCTATCCAGTGCCAGAAAAACCATGACTTACAGAATGCTTTGCACTCCATGTTTTTACTGTTTTAATTGTAAAATAGTTTCTGCTTTCTTTTGACTACTTGACTTACCAAATGATCCGATATGACTACTCCATTGAAAAGCAAAGCTAATTCATGTTTAAGTAATAGCTTGTTTTATGTGGCTATGATATTTTCCCACCGTTTTTGGAAAATAACCATCATGGATAGCATTCTTTGAAAGATAGTGAAAACTTTTATTTATACTTATATTGATTTTTAAATGTTGCCTTAAACGTGTATAGATGAGCAGTAGTGATTGCTATGTACTGATTTACCTCAAGGTGCAAAAGTATTAATAAACCTGTGCATATTCCATTTATAAAATAAAGTCATAGAAACAGCCCTGCACTTCCTCAGATGCCTTGGTCTCCAGGATAGAGCTCAGAGCTGCTGAGTACCTGGGCTGTGGGGCCGCTCAGGACACTCTTTCTTCCACCGGTTTTATTTATTATAGACATCTGTTTACAGAGACTAATAACATCCTCATGTTGACCATCTGAAATTTAGTTTCTTTTGAATACTATTTCACTCTAATATTGCAGCTTTGGGGAAGACAATGAACTCTAGTTACTTCCTTGTGATAGAAGAATGATGCTCTATATTCTCTAATATTAGATACACAAAGTGAGGTGCGTGATCTGTCTAATGGCTGTTGTCTGTGTGAGTGTGCCTGTGTGAATGATGTGGTCAATCATAAATCTCTCCATTTGTTTTAAAAAGCTGTGGCATATCATTGTTCATATTTGCCAAGTCTATAAAATGTGTAGGACAATTTTTTATGTGCTAATGCATGTATTTATAAAGCAGATTTCTTTACCACTCAAAATTACTAACTTTTCCTTTATCCATTTAAAAAACCATTTCTGTTTCTTCCATATACCCAAAGTTTATGTATATATGTAATAGCTTTCTAACCTTTTCCTTTTGCAAAAAGTAGGTTCAGAATTCTGTAAAAAGAAAAGTGGTTTCTGAAACAGAGGTATGACACCAGAGCTTGCCGTTTTTAAAGGATTGTATCATGTACAACAGTTATGTAAATGTGCTCAACAGTATAACATGTGAATCCTGTTTTAAAGTGCTCAGATTTCGGATGTATAAGCCATTGATATAACATTGTGATTCAAAAATGTTTAAATTAAATAATTTAATGTTTTAAATTTATTTATGTAGATCACATCATTGTTATCATATGCAATAGAACTATGTGAACTGTTTTTTGGTTTAGTCCAACAACTATTTATTTTTTTAGAAAGTTAAAGACTTTAAGGACATTCAAAATTTTAAATAGTGTTCATAATTCAGAACTTGGCAATTTTAATGTAAAGTTGGTACTTTTCTAACTTTAAAAAGTAATGTAAAAAAAAAAAAATAATGTAAGTGTCAATAGTTGGAAATGGAATCATCTAAAGATAATTTTTTAATTTAATTAGCATAGATTGACTTCTGCAGTTGACTTAGAGTAATTGTTGTTTTTTTAATCAGATTTTTGTGCATTGATTGATTGTTGTGGTTTTCCTTTTGTTACTTTCATATTAAAAGGTATTTTTTGTTTTGTTTTGGGGGGGTTTATCTTCCAGTGTTTACTCCGTTTAAATAAATAGAAATTGAATTTATTGTTCATTTATACAGTATTTGA
The DNA here is from genome assembly GCF_000754665.1 of Bison bison bison. Lineage (NCBI taxonomy): Eukaryota > Metazoa > Chordata > Mammalia > Artiodactyla > Bovidae > Bison > Bison bison. Next base: position 900,827 of record NW_011494743.1, on the reverse strand, counting down.
TAGCTTGGTATAATAAGAACAGTACAGTTCAAATTTTTATGACTTTTATAATTATCAATACAATGATATTTTCTATTATAATAAAATCCAAAGTAAATTAAACATTTAAAATGTAGAACTGATATTTTTAATCTATATGAAGTACAAGTATCTACCAGTCTAGAATGTGAATAATCTTGCTTTTCAAATCTGTTTCATAAGATTAGAAGAAAACTATTTTTTGGAGATGTTATTGAAGTTGAAAGAGCAATAAAAGTCTACTGAATCAGTCGTTGAATATTGTCTTTACTTTGGTATTAGAAGAGCCCCCCCTACACGAGAGGGGATGGGGAAAAAGCAAGTAATTTCTGTTTGCTGCCTCCTGATTTTCCTGTGCTTTAGTAAGCAGGAGACAGAAAAGAGGAAACAGTGAGAGAAGAAAATGAAACAAAACAGTGTGTGTTTCACCATGATTTTGTGATACTTAAGAAATAATGAAATTAAAGCCCTTTAAGATAGGCTGGTCCAGTATAGTCCCTATTTTAAGACACATCTGTTTAGAGTGAGAATCTTACAATGTGGAGTGTAATAAACACGCATCACATTGCATGATGGGTAATGAGCATATCTCAGGTGTGCTTTTCTTTTTTGTTTTTAGTGATTAATTTTATTATGGATTTTTTTTTAGTAATAGCCAATGACGGGGTTTGGTCTGTCTTCCACTAGGCACATATGGAGCACTTCTTCCTGTGTTTTCTGGACTTGCTGTAAGGTTTCTGATTTCCCACAGTGAATCTGATAACCTTTGGGAGTGAGATGGAAAAAAGTGCTTAAGGTTTTGGAAGCTTCATTTGAAAGTTCTGTTTACATTTACTTGAGGGAAGAAATATTTTTTGTCAATGTATTATCCCCAGCTACAGAGCCCTGAGATTTTGTGGGCATTGAGGGTGGGGAGAACAAAGAAAACGGTGAGTTGCCCACTCAGTTTTGTTTGCTCTGGCTCCTTAAGGCAGGTCTGATCTCTCCAGCATCAGTTCTGTGACCTTCACATCACTAACTGTGCTTTTCATGGAAACACTCCTATTGTTTGGAAAACCTTCCTGTTTCTCTGCTGTTCTTTCAAAGCTCAGCGTGAGTTGTGCCTTTTCTTATAGTTGTGCTCTCCGTGTGCTGTCTGCTGTAAGAGCGTTTTCCTGCCTCCACTCAAGAGTGTGTGTCTGTGTTTAAAAATACTCTCTTACTGTTTTTGTTCTTTTCCTAGCCCAGTGGTCTAGGGGCATTTTAGAAATTTGGGGAATTGTTTTTTTGTGTGTCTTCTTGTTGATTCTGAATATTTATTTCAATATCTATTTAAGGTACTTTTGTTTGTTCCTTATGTTAGTTATGACATTATACTATTTTACTTTGGAACATGTGATTTACATAACCTGTGGATTCACATTAGGATAGTGAAAGGGGTGTTCAGAAACACCAGTAGGGGATTTGAAGTCCTACATACTTGGACTCCACCACGTCAGCCACGAGCCTGATGCAGGCGTGAGCGCCTTGCGGGCCTTGTGTCCGTCTCACCTCAGGAGCACAGCATGGGCGGCGCCACCCAGGTGGGTGTGCTGCCCCTGTCCTCCAGAGCCCCTGGTGTCCCAGGCCTCTTAATCGTCTATGTGACTGTCAGTTGTATTCAGGGGAGGCCGAAACATTAAGATTTTATTTTAAGAAAGAGGAGAAAGAGAAAGATGGGAAGCTCATTGAGTATTCTGATAAAAGTTCAGAGGAATACTTTTGTCTCCTGCTTAATATTTAAAATGTCTCTAGAGAATACGTCTGCCTTTCCTGTCACGTTTTTGTTTTGAATCAGGTTTTGGAAGGTTTAATCACCGCACTAATGGACATGCCCATGGGGCTTGAAACTATATTAAGATGAGATTGAATTGTTCAGGGAGCAGCATGGGGGTTAAGGCTGGGCTCTAGATTGGAACTCTTAAGATCTCCCCTGCCTCCATCAATTACCAGCTCTGTTATGGGCCTCCTGGCTCTAAACTAGGATGAGAAATAACCAGACGATGTGAAGAGTAAGTCAAACAACGATGAAAGAGTTTGGAACAGTCCCTGGCACAAAATAAACGCTCGTAAAGCTTCATAATGTGTGCACACTCATCTCACACGCTAGTAAAGTAATGCTAAAAATTCTCCAAGCCAGGCTTCAACAGTACGTGACCGTGAACTTCTGGTAGTTCAAGATGGATTTACAAAAGGCAGAGGAACCAGAGATCAAATTGCCAACATCCTTTGGATTAAAAAAAATGAGACTTCCAGAAAAACATCTGCTTTATTGACTATGCCAAAGCCTTTGACTGTGTAGATCACAAAAAAACTGTGGAAAATTCTTAAAGACACGGGAATACCAGACCACCTGACCTGCCTCTTGAGAAACCTGTATGCAGGTCAGGAAGCAACTGTTAGAACTGGACATGGAACAGCAGAATGGTTCCAAATAGGGAAAGGAGTACGTCAAGGCTGTATATTGTCACCCTGCTTATTTAACTTTTATGCAGAGTACACCATGAGAAATGCTGGGCTGGATGAAGCACAAGCTGGAATCCAAATTGCCGGGAGAAATAGTAATAACCTCAGATATGCAGATGACACCACCCTTATGGCAGAAAGTGAAGAAGAACTAAAGAGCTTCTTGATCAAAGTGAAAGAGGAGAGAAAAGTTTGGCTTAAAGCTCAACATTCAGAAAATGAAAATCATGGCATCCGGTCCCATGGCAAATAGATGGGGAAACAATGGCAGACTTTATTTTCTTGGGCTCCAAAATCACTGCAGATGGTGACTGCAGCCATGAAATTAAAAGACGCTTAACTCCTTGGAAGGAAAGTTATGACCAACCTAGATAGCATATTAAAAAGCAAAGACATCACTTAAAGGTCCATCCTGTCAAGGTTATGGTTTTTCCAGTAGTCATGTATGGATGTGAGAGTTGGACTATAAACAAAGCTGAGCACCAAAGAATTGATGCTTTTGAACTGTGGTGTTGGAGAAGACTCTTGAGAGTCCCTTGGACTGCAAGGAGATCCAATCAGTCCATCCTAAAGGAGATCAGTCCTGGGTGTTCATTGGAAGGCCTGATGTTGAAGTTGAAGCTGAAACTTCCAATACTTTGGCCACCTGATACGAAGAGCTGACTCGTTGGAAAAGACCCTGATGCTAAGCAAGATTGAAGGCAGGAGGAGAAGGGGACGACAGAGGATGAGATGGTTGGATGGCATCACTGACTCAATGGACATGAGTTTGAGTAAACTCCAGTAGTTGGTGGTGGACAGGGAGGCCTGGCGTGCTGCAGTCTGTGGGGTTGCAAAGAGTCGGACAGGACTGAGCGACTGAACTGACTGACTGACTATATTTCTCACAAAAATGAATTCAAATATGTTTGTCTTTTTCTAAACTTTTTAATGGGCAAGTCCATTTAAGTTTCTCCTTCTTTATAAAATGAGACTTGATCCCACTTTGGTTTTGTTTCAGTAGGCTGAACACAGCTACCTTATTACTAACTTTTCATTATGCATGTTCCTTTCATTTATGCATGGATGTGCAACCTATATCCTATCATTTATAATATATTGTACATGTTCTTGTTCCATAATGATTTATCCTATGAGTTTTTCTGATGTGAGTTTGCTATATAAGAAGATAGTGATTGAAATTCTTTTCATGGATAGGTAATTCAGAAACCAACCTCATAAATTACCTTATTTCATGAGAATGGCCATGAAACAACATTGAAATCAGTAATGTGATTTATAAGTACCCCTTAAAGAGTCCAGATACAATGCTGGAGTCACTTTTCTATAAGCATTGAGTATAAATAATTGGGTTTATTTTTACCTGAAACAACCTCTATGATCATAAGATAAAATGAATAATAAGAAAATTTCAAAGGAAAATAGAACACAGGATTAAAGATTTCGAAGACAGTTATGAAGGAACTAGCTGAGTGGAGGAGAGAAGTTTGCCTAGGCAAACCTGTGGATAAAAGTATGCTTATCTGGTGCCCCATGGGAAAACCTATGTTTCAGGAAGTCAGCGTACCCAATGTGATATATATATATATGGCTGTGCAAAATATCAAGAAAGGCTTCCCATGTTCCTAGGAAAGCTGTATTTGGAAATATATAAATTATGTAAATCATGTTACATAAGGAAGTCCAATAGGAAGAAACCTCCTGTTGTGTAAGTGGTGTGTAAGTAGTGATGTGTAAGTAGTAGTTTATTATGTATGTGGAATCCAGAAAGAAATAGTCATATATTTTTATATATATATAAGTAATATTTGCCCAGTCTTTCAGAAATATAATGGTAAATATACTCACCAGTGTGAGTAAGGGGAAAGGTAGTGAAAACACTACCCCAACAACTGCAGTTGCCTCTCTTAATGTAAGGTATGAAAAGAGGTGAGCGGTTAGGATCCTCTGGTGGCAAACGTTCCAGGAGGTCACATGAACTTAAAGCCCTCCAGCTACTCAGGAAGGTTCCTCATACAATGCTCAGGCCAGCAGCAATAGAGTGTGCATTTTTTTCCAGGGGAATTTCCAACACCCATGTTTGTTTGATTGAGTGGCAGATGTGAATCACCGCTCATGTTCATAATGATGTTCTGAAAATTTGTTGTCCAGCTTCTTCCTCGGCACAACAGACCACTTCTCAAATTCTTTCCTGATTAGGTTTAGGAAATCAGACCACCATTTTTTCTTTGCTTTTTTTTTTTTTCCTTTTTTTCTCTTTTCCCCTGATTTTGCATCTTTATAAAGACACCATTGGTAGTATACAAGAATAGTTTTAATGTAAACCAAGATCTCTGAATCTCTCTTTCCATGCATACGTCCTGCCTATAATACTACATTGTGTGGGACACCATACTCTTGAATGCCTTTTTTCACTGTGTCTGCCTCTCAACACCCTTTTACGGGGATGTCTATTTCTCTTCTGTGTATCTTTCATTTGTTTTCTGAAGCTTGGTTCCACTAATAAAATTTTATTTCCTGTTTTTTTTTTTCTTGCAGTTTTTGTTCCTCAGTTCAGTTCTGTTCAGTCGCTCAGTCGTGTCTGACTCTGCGACCCCGTGAATTGCAGCACGCCAGGCCTCCCTGTCCATCGCCAACTCCTGGAGTTCCCCCAAACTCATGTCCATCGAGTCGGTGATGCCATCCAGCCATCTCATCCTCTGTTGTCCCCTTTCCTCCTGCCCCCAATCCCTCGCAGCATCAGAGTCTTTTCCAATGAGTCAACTCTTCGCATGAGGTGGCCAAAGTGCTGGAGTTTCAGCTTTAGCATCACTCCTTCCAAAGAACACCTAGGGCCAATCTCCTTTAGAATGGACTGGTTGGATCTCCTTGCAGTCCAAGGGACTCTCAAGAGTCTTCTCCAACACCACAGCCTCACAAAAGTGACTTCTAATGCATTTGCCTAATTTTCCTGACCCTTTTCGTGGGCAAGTCCATTCGAAGTTTTTCTGAAATGGGGCTATATTCCACCCTGGTTTTAGTTCAGCAGTTTGAACACAGCTCCTTCATTACTATTTCTTCATTATTCATGTTCATTGTCTATCTATGCATGGATATGCATCCTTAGGAAGGAACTGCAGTTCAGTTCAGTCGCTCAGTCGTGTCCGACTCTATGCGACCCTATGGACTACAGCACGCCAGGCTTCCCTGTCACCAGCTCCTGGAGTTAAACTCATGTCCATCGAGTCCATGTGATGTTAAGAGGTTTTTTTTAAGCTGTCATAAAATTCAAACATTTCTCAATAAAAAGATACAGGCTCTCACGAAAGATTAAGCTCCTTGCTCAACCCCACAAACGAGCTGGTGACAGGTGTCCACGCGGCTCACACCATGTCCCCATCTCCTGCTGTGGGCCAGAATCGTTCATCGTGTCTCCACGTCACACACAGGCTCCTCAGCAGGTTGCACTGACCTGAAACTTTTCACAGTAAATCTGCTTTGAAAGGTAGTTGATTTTTAGTCCATACCAGTTCTTGAAATTAAGCACCCCAAAGTGAAGCTGCTCTTTCCCGCCCATTTTATCTCAAACGCCGAAGGTTGGTACCCGAGTCCACAGGAGCCCGGAGGGCAGCTAGAGTCTGTGGGAGGCGGCGCCGCGCCCCTCAAGCCCCACCTCCTCGCTCGCGCGGCGCCGCGTGGCCCTGCGCGTTCTCCGCTGCTACGGCAACCTGAAGCCGGCGTCCCCGTCTCCACGGCCCCAGAACGGCCGCAAGTGACTGGCTGAGACGCCCGACGGGCGGAACAAGAGGCGTCGGCATTGGCTGAGGCAGCGAAGGTTGGTGGCCGGAAGGAGCATTTGACTGGAGCACCAACGGCGCTACGGGCAGCGATACCCCTGAGACTGAGGGGACAGGGCGCGAGGTGGGGCCAAGGAAGACAGGCCCCGAACCAGAGCAGCGTGACCGCAGCAGAAACGATGAGATGCGCCTCGGCCTGAAGGAGGGGCCCTCCCTCGGGCGGTGAGTGAGTCGTAGAAAGCCTCCCTCCGCCGGCTCGCGGTTTCAGCAGGGTCTCCAGAGAGATGCCCGCGGGTGCTTGCGGAGCAGCCTGCGGCCTCGCAGTGAGCGCTCCTAGGCAGGAGGCAGGGCAGAGGGTGCGGGCTCTCGGGCTTGCGGGAGTCACTGTGAGCCAGTCTCTTAGCAGACGGGTGGTATTGGGCGGAAGGATGCTCGGTAAGTGTCATCGACGATGCGTGATGGTCCTTTCAGGTCCCTAAAGTACTTACTCTGTTTACAGGAAGCCTGAGTGTGTCTCTCCCAGTTTGCTCCTAAACCTCTGGAGACTCCTTCATAAAACCGTTTCTGGGCGTCGCTTCTCTGCCTTCCCGTTATATGGTGCTCTTCTGACATTCCCTCTGCTTCTCTGCTCCACGTGGGTGAGCCTGTCCAGTTCCATGCCTCCAGGCAACACACGTCTACTGATTCCTTGAAAACCTCCACCTTCAGCCTAGGCTGCTCCGCTCGCGCCAGACCCCAGAACCCAACTGCGAGTTAGCTCCACACGTGTGCAGGCTTAAACATCATCTTCCCTGTTCCCACGGAGTGTCTCGCCCTTGGATTCCTTATCCGAGGCACCAAGACACCAAAACCACATCTAGACAATTGACATTTACTGCCTCTGCTTCATTTCCACCAGTTATCAAGGCGGTGCCTTCTTCATAGCTGTCAAATCAGTTCCCACCTCACTGTCGCCCTTCTTGCATTATCATTTCCACCAGTATATTGGTTAAATTCAACAAGGGTCCACCTTTCCCGACTGTCCCTATCTCATCCATTTTCCCATCTATTGTTAGACTGATGTTTCTTTAAAAACATACAAGGGCATTTCACTTCCTGCCGAGACTGCCTGTCATCCCATCCAGACTTCCTGGTTAGGCCTTCCCTCAGCAGGTCTGCCTTTGCTCCTAGAACAGCTGCCCTCTTTCCGGTGTGTGCCGATTCACCTGCTGCTCACACTGCCTGCAGTGGGCTCCACTTCTGGACATTCCCCAACCCTGCCCTCACTCCCCAGTCACTCTATGTGTCATGTGTCTGCTTCCTTCTCTAGACACACACTCTGAGGGCCGAGGCAACGTCTGTCCTACTCACCGTTTGTCATGTCTGTCAGAGTACCCTGCGTGTAGCAGGGGCTCGATGAATGCTGGTTAAATGGATGATTCTCTAAAAGGAGAAGTTACTGTTTTTCATGGCATCCAGTAAAGCTTTTACCTATGAAAGATGAATGCTGAATTTACAGGTTTTACTTTGATTTCAAGATCCTTGGTGTTGAAAACTACTTCAATTCTCAATCCATATTTCATGCTATAATCATATTAATGGTAGCTGCTGTTATATGGCATAAGTTTAACATGGAAAACAGAGAGAGTACAGTGTAGTTTTGGAGAAGGAAATGGCAACCCACTCCAGTGTTCTTGCCTGGAGAATCCCATGGATGGAGAAGCCTGGTAGGCTGCAGTCCATGGGGTCGCACAGGGTCGGACACAACTGAAGCGACTTGGCAGTACAGTGTAGTTTGCAAGAGATGGGCTTTGAATCAGATATATTCAAACCCAAGTATATGGCTTTGAATCCTGGCTCCAACCGTTTGGCTTTGTGGCCCCTTGTCTGTGGCTTCTTTATCTGTGCACTGGGATAATAATAACGCTCACCTCATAGAGTTATTTTAAAGACTAAATGACTTGATATAGGGAACTCAACCTGCTACTCTGTGGCAACCTAGAGGGGTGGGATGGAATGGGGAGTGGGAGTGAGGGAGGTTCAAGAAGGAGGCGACACATGTATACTTATGGCTGATTCACGTTGTTGTATGGCACAAATCAACACAACTGTAAAGCAATTATCCTCCAACTAAATTTTTTAAAAAATTAGAAACATTCACAAGGATGTTTATAGCTGCTTTAGTCACAGTTACCAAATATCTGCAAACAACCAAGATGTCCTTCAGAGAGGGAATGGATAAATATACTGTGGTGCATCCAGACAATGGAATACTATTCATAGCTAAAAAGAAATTCAGGGACTTCCATGGTCTGGTGGTTAAAAGTGTGCTTGCCTGTGCAGGGGACATGGGTTCAGTCCTTGGTGGGAGACGATCCCACATGCCTTGGAGCAACTAAGCCCATACACCATAACTACTGAAGCCTGGGAGCCTAGAGCCCATTCTCAGGAACAAGAGAAGTTACCACAACGAGAAGCCTGCACCCCACAACTGGAGAGTAGCCCCTACTCGCCACAACTAGAGAAAGCTCTCGCATAGCAACAAAGACGCAGTACAGGCAAAAATAAAAAGAAATGACTATTAAGCCATGGAAAGACATGGAGGAACCTTAAATGCATATTACTAAGAAGAGTAAGAAGCCAATCTGAAAAGGCTATATACTGTATAATTCCAACTATATGACATTCTGGAAAAGGCAAAACTATGGGGACAGTGAAAAGATCATTGGTTATCAGGGGTTAGCAGGCAGTGGAGGAGGAATAAGCAGGTAGAGCACAGATTTTTAGGGTGGATTTTTACATACTCTGTATGAATCATAATGTTGTACATAGGTGTTGTACAGAGTTCACCATAGGTGTTGTACGTAGGATACAAAGTATCCTATGTCCATGGAGAATCCCATGGACACAGGAGCCTGGCAGGTACAGTTCATGGGGTAGCAAAGTGTCAGACCCTACTGAAATGACTAGCACACATGCACACATCCAGGCAGTATGGTGTGACTAGGTTATGGGATGATGTCCTAGAAATTGCACTTGACTGAACTAACTGATTTTTACCTTTTGTGAACTGACCATGGAAATTTCACAATTCCACACTTCAGTGTTTCTTGTTCTGTGCCATCTGCAAGTAGTATTGATCATGAGGGAGGCTATGCTATGTGTTTGGACATAATGCATGTATCCACCATTATGATGTCATACAGAGTATGTCAAAATCTATCCTAAAAATCTTCTGTGCTCTACCTGTTTATTCCTCCTCCATGGCCTACTAACCCCTGATAACCAATGGTCTGTTGTACATAGGTGGTGAACTCTAAAGTAACCTATGGACTCTGGATAATAATGATGTGTTAATGTAGGTTCATCCTTGGGAATAACTGTGCCATCTGCAAGTAGTATTGATCATGAGGGAGGCTATGCTAGTGTGTAGGGGGGTACATGGGAAATCTCTATACCTCCCTGTCAAATTTGTGGTAAACCTAAAACTGCCCTAAAGAATAAAGTCTTTTAAAAGTAGAACAAGAAACACTGAAGTTGGAATTGTGAAATTTCCATGGTCAGTTCACAAAAGGTAAAAATCAGTTAGTTCAGTCAAGTGAATTTCTAGGACATCATCCCATAACCTAGTCACACCATACTGCTTGGATGTGTGCATGCGTGCTAGTCATTTCAGTAGGGTCTGACACTTTGCTACCCCATGAACTGTACCTGCCAGGCTCCTGTGTCCATGGGATTCTCCAAGCAAGTATAGTGGAGTGGGTAGCCATGCCCTCCTCCTGGGGGTCTTCCTGACCCAGGGATCGAATGTACATCTCTCATGTCTGCTGCATTGGCAGGCGGATTCTTTACCACTATGCTACCTGGGAAGCGCACACACTATACTGTACTACTTGATCACAAATTTCTGTGTACAGCAACAGCTCTGATACAGGTAAAGGACTCAAGTGAGAGCTTTGTGTGCATTTGATGAATCCAGGGTGCTCTGCCAGATAAGGATGGGGCAAAAGAAAGTGTAACCAGCAAAGTCTCAAGTAGGTGAAAGAAAGGCCTAGAATGTCACCCTGCCTGTCTGAGCCAAACAGACTTTGAGGATAGTCAGAGTAGACTGCATGGAGCCCTTGAAGAGGTGGAGAGGAGATAAACGTTTTCTGGGTGTCCAGCAGGGAGTGAAACCAAGACCCTGTGCTTTCAGAGCCCAGTTTCCCAAGGGTGGTAGCCCAGAATCCGTAGAACTCAGAGTCTCACCCCAGATGCCTGGGTTCAAATTCCAGCTCCGCCGCTGCTGTACACAGGGCCTCTGCTGCATTACTTAATCTTGGCACCTCAATTTCCCTGCATGTAAAATGAAGTTGTTGTGAGCCTTACATGAATCAGTAGAGACAAATTTCTTAGAACTATGGTGGGTATCATGGCATCCGGTCCCATCACTTCATGGCAAATAGATGGGGAAACAGTGGAAACAGTGGCTGACTTTATTTTTTGGGCTCCAAAATCACTGCAGATGGCGATTGCAGCAGTGAAATTAAAAGACGCTTACTCCTTGGAAGGAAAGTTATGACCAACCTAGACAGCATAGTAAAAAGCAGAGACATTACTTTGCCAACAAAGGTTGATCTAGTCAAGGCTATGGTTTTTTCCAGTGGTCATGTATGGATGTGAGAGTTGGACTATAAAGAAAGCTGAGCGCTGAAGAATTGATGCTTTTGAACTGTGATGTTGGAGAAGACTCTTGAGCATCCCTTGGACTGCTAGGAGATCCCACCAGTCCATCCTAGAGGAAATCAGTCCTGGGTGTTCACTGAAAGGACTGATGTTGAAGCTGAAACTTCCAATACTTTGGCCACCTGGTATGAAGAGCTGACTCATTGGAAAAGACCCTGATGCTAGGCAAGATTGAAGGCAGGAGGAGAAGGGAACGACAAAGGATGAGATGGCTGGATGGCATCACTGACTCAATGGACATGAGTTTGAGTAAACTCCGGGAGTTGGTGACGGACAGGGAGGCCTGGCGTGCTGCAGTTCATGGGGTTGCAAAGATCGGACGTGACTGAGTGACTGAACTGAACTGAACCGATGGTGGGTATGTAGGAAGTTCCATGTACATGTTGGCTCAGCAGTCCCCAACCTTTTTGGCACCAGGGACTAGTTTCATGAAAGACAATTTTTCCACAGACTGGGCAGCAATGAGGGAGGAGCGGGCAATGGTTTCAGGATTTATGATGTCACTGCTGATCTGAGCAGAGGCGGAGCTCAGGTAGTAAGGGAGTGGTATGTAGCCGCTGCAATACAGGTGAAGCTTGGCTAGCTCTCCTGTTGCTCACCTCCTGCTGTGCAGCCTGGTTCCTAACAGGCAGCAACAGGTACTGGCCCATGGCCTGGGGTTTAGGGGCCCTGTGTTAGCTGTTTCTATTATGCTTTGCTTGGGAGAGAGAAATAAAGAGATGAAAATAAAGCAGGATGTGGAGGATAGAAAGTGTCACCATGGGAACAGGTTGTATGGCTTAGATTTGGAAATGACTCTTACATTTTTGAGACCTGGTCTTCCACAGGAAAGTGAACTCTACATATACTCATATATCCCCTGACATGTGTGATTAAAAAAAAAATCATGAAAATGAGCACTGAGTAAAATAGATGGTTTCTCATTTGGTAAAATGATGCTCATCCATATCTAGAGGTCAGAGTTCCCTTCATCTCAGCTGAAATCTGCAACAGTCATCATAAAGGTCATGCTGTCACACTCATGAGGTCAGCTCAGTTCAGAGCTTATTCAGTCCTGTATTAGGAGTACTTATAGTTGACAATGGAGAAGGCAATGGCACCCCACTCCAGTACTCTTGCCTGGAAAATCCCATGGATGGAGGAGCCTGGTAGGCTGCAGTCCATGGGGTCACTAAGAGTCGGACATGACTGAGCAACTTCACTTTCACTTTTCACTTGCATGCATTGGAGAAGGAAATGGCAACCCACTCCAGTGTTCTTGCCTGGAGAATCCCAGGGACGGGGGAGCCTGGTGGGCTGCTGTCTCTGGGGTCGAACAGAGTCGGACACGACTGAAGCGACTTAGCAACAGCAGCAGCAGTAGCAGCAGCAGCATAGTTGACAAGAAATCTAGCTTTATAACCCTCAAGAGAATCAAAACAACAAAATGACCATCAAATGTCACGTATCTAGAAGAGAGACTAAAAAACCCTTATACAAAAATTGAAATAAAGACAAGAGGCAGACTGGATAACGCACAGCAGCCTTGACATTGATCCTGGGCCATCAGGGAAAAGTCACACAATATTTAGTGTATTTTGCATAAATGACAGGGAATTGTTAATTGATTTGAGAAAAATGTGTCTGAAGTAATATTTTATTATTAAGGTGATAACATTTACCTAGAAAGTTCACTTAGGCAAATAGCAGGATAAAGGCAACCAAAAGGAAGAGTTAGTATAGAATTCAGCTAATAAGGAGGGCCCTGCCTGGCCTTAAATTCCTGCTCATCCACCAGGGACTTACAGCTCTGTGACTCTGAGAAATTACTTAACCTCTGTGGGCCTCAGTTCTTTGATCTGTGAAATGGGGACAGTACAGGTAGTTGCCTTATAGCTTTGTTAGATTTATATTAATATTGGTTAATGTATAGAAGCAAAACAGTTGGACTGTGAAGAAGGCTGAGTGCCGAAGAATTGATGCTTTTGAACTGTGGTGTTGGAGAAGACTCTTGAGAGTCCCTTGGACTGCAAGGAGATCCAACCAGTCCATTCTGGAGATCAGCCCTGGGATTTCTTTGGAAGGAATGATGCTAAAGCTGAAACTCCAGTACTTCGGCCACCTCATGCGAAGAGTTAACTCATTGGAAAAGACTCTGATGTTGGGAAGGATTGGGGGCAAGAGGAGAAGGGGACGACAGAGGATGAGATGGCTGGATGGCATCACTGACTCGATGGACGTGAGTCTGAGTGAACTCCGGGAGTTGGTGATGGACAGGGAGGCCTGGCATGCTGCGATTCACGGGGTCGCAAAGAGTCGGACACGACTGAGCGACTGATCTGATCTGATAGAAGCAGAATGGTCCTGGCACAGGGCAAGCCCGCATAAACATTTGCTTTTATTGTTGTTACTGTTGCCAGATATGAGATCTTGGCCAAGTTACCGAAACTCAGTCAGTTCCATCATCTGTGAGCTGGAGATACAACCCAGCCTCATCCCAGGGTTGTGTAAGGATTAAATGAATACAGCAAAGTGCCTGTAATAGTAAATCCAAACTAACATCAGAGGTAACAAATTAAAATGAAGACTATTCGTGGCATTAAAAACAGTGGTTTTTTTTTTTTCATTTTATGTCAGTGTTTGTCATTTGTGAACCAAAGTCAGTGAATACAGGTAAATGACTTCAAATAAGCATGACAATCTCTTCAAGCTGATGTAGCAGTAATATTACCAATAATAGTATTTAGAAAAACTGTCATAATAACACCTGAGCTAGCTACCGACAGCTTCTTTTGTTTTGTTTTGGGCCCTACCATGCAGCACGCGGGAATCTTAGTTCCCAAACCAGATATTGAACTTGGACCAAGAGCAGTGGAAGTGCTAATCTCTGGACCACCAGGGAAGTGCCCTGGACAACTTTAAAAGAGTTTATTTTTATTTAATCCTGACTACCATCTTATAATGGGGATATTATTGTTTCTGTTTTCTTGTAAATGAGGGAACTAATCATCAGAGAGGCCCAGGGGCTGTCTGAGGTCACTCAGTGGGCAAGTAGACACCAGGTCTCCTCCACCGCTGCTGCATCCCAGTCAGGCAGCTGGAAGACTTCACCGCCCCAAGCCTGTTAGCACTCATCAGTGGAGACCACGGCATGCATACGACGTGTGTATGCGTGTGCATGGGCTACACTTGACATCAACGTCAATACTCATCTTTCCTGTAGGAAGTGTTATCGTTCCATTCGTGTATATTTGAGGCAGCCCATATTTAACACAGATATCTTACTTATTTTGTGGCTTCCATGTGTTTTTAAAGAGACTTTGGTAAAACCAACATTCTGTGACTAGATGCTGGTCAGCTAGGGCAGACATGTCCTTTGTGAGAGTTTTTTCATGATCTTTATTCTCCATCTATAAACAGTGATCCTCCAGTTATACTTGGAGCTTCCCGGTCACTTTCACTTGGGGTTTGTTTGTGCATTCATTCATTCAGCAATCATTGAGCACTTGCATTTTGTTATAAACCAGCAGTGCTGAGCTGGATGCTGTGGATGAGCAAACTCTCTGTCACTCGCATCCCTGACTAATGTATAGTAAATGAAAGGAGCCAGATATGCATCTTTATTGAATTATTGCTGGAATCTGCCCCTTATTAAGAGCTTCAAGGCATGGAGATCAGAGAAAATTCCCTTGAGATGAATGAGACTTCCAGGCCTTTCAGCACTAATCTGGCCCTTCAGTCCAGGAAAAACAGGTCTGGGCCCAGGTCTGAGTGGAGCTGTTGGGAGCTGAGGCTTCATCTCACAGGACACTCATGGACCTCCTTATGTTTTGTTTTTATGCTGAGAGAAATGGGAAGCCCATGAAGGCTCAATTGGTCAGTTTTGTACCGGAAAAAAAAAAAAAAATGCTTTCGATGCTATGCAGAGAACAGCTTTGTTGTTGGGAAGAGAGAGAAACTGGAGGTTGGGAGTCCATTTAGGAAGTGGTTCTTGCAGTTCAGGAACCAGGGGGTTCCTGCAGGGGGTGGTGATGCAGATGAGGGTATAAGTGGTGAGGATGCAGAGATGCAGACAGACAGGAACCACACTGAGTAGAAAAATAGAGATCTAATGAGAGGGCCTGAGGAAGAGGAAGTGTCATTTTCCCAAGGTTCATGCCCAAGCGCTGCTCTTGATTTGAGACTATTTGAGACTCTTCTGTTTCAAATGTTAGCTATAGCCCAGGAGGTCAGCATCAGCTCTCCAGCCCAGCTCATCTGCTCTGTTTCCTCCAACCCTACTCCACCTACCACCCCGTGCTCCTGATCCATCACACACACCTTTCCAGAACTCTTTCATCAGCCCCCACTGGGCTTTCTTTCCCTTAAACTCATTCAATTTATAACCTCCTTGAGAAACTAATTTTCTCTGCTTTTTGACCTTTCTAGGGTTCCTATTTACTTCCATGCATTAGGCTGACCTATAAGAAATTGTTCTTTTTTTTAAGGCCCCAATATCAGCAGTTTCGTGTTGCTTAACCTCCACGTTTCTGATTGCCTGCACAGCTGAGTTGTGGACAGATGCTTCTGAAGCCTCCAGTAGTGTCTTGTGCACAGAGCACAATAAATTAAATATGTGCTTAATAAAGAAATATGATTAGACGAAGCAATTTTATTTTGTGGCTCAGAAAGTAATTCAGTGCTGCTGTTTGTTATGAACATCGATGTGTTCATCTGGTATTCTCTTTATTCTTTGAGGATCTGGTTGGTTGGGCTGAATGCACACTCGCTTATTATCGTGATTTATTTCCATGAAGGCTGACTTTGTGGGGGAAGGCATTTTTTTTTTTTTTTAACCATGTCTTATTCAATACAGTAGCGTCAGTGTCTGCCATATAAGAAGAGATCAAAAATTGTTTCCAGAAGGAATGAATGAATATCATTGTCACCTTTCTCTGTCACACAGTATCAGAATTGAATGTAATCTTACTGTGTATGGAGGTCAGTGAATAAAGAGAAGTTTGATGTGCTACTTTAGTTGTTTTTATCGACTGGTTAATATAAGTTCTTTCTTCAAACCATCTGGACCTTTTTCCCTTTACAGTGTCCCTACTTAGTACATGGGTTTCAGGTTCACTTTCCCTCTCAGAGGCATCTTCTGCACTGTGTCACAAGTAGACCTGTGTGAGCAGCCACATGGGCCTGAGCACAGGCACAAACACCACGCAGGGGCAGTTGAGGGGGCCCATAGGGGCTCTACCCTATCTGTGGGCATCATCCTTTGTCACAAAAGGCTTACTAATAAAATGGGAAATAAAGCTTGAAAATAGGAAAACGATAATGATGTCTGTTGCCATATATTCCTGTTAACCTTTTTTAAATTGGGATATAATTGCTTTACAATGTTGTGTTAGTTTCTGCTGTACAGTAAAGTGAATCAGCTGTGTGTATACATATATGCCCCCCCTCTGGGACCTCCCATTCCCCCCATCCCACCCCTCTAGGTCATCACAGAGCAGCGAGCTGAGCTCCCTGTGCTGTACAGCAGCTTCTCACTAGCCAGCTAATTTACTCATGGCGATGTATATGTGAAACAGCACTCTCAGCCCACCTTGGGTTAGATTCACCAGAAGATGATGAAAGCAGACACTTACAGGCACGTCTAACCTATGATGTTGTTTAGTCGCTCGGTTGTGCCCAATTCTTTTGCGACCCCGTGGACTGTAGCCCGCCAGGCTTCTCTGTCCATGGGATTCTCCAGGCAAGAACACTGGAGTGGGTTGCTGTGCCCTCCTCCAGGGGATCTTCCCGACCCAGGGATGGAACCCACGTCTCCTGAACTGGCAGATTCTTTACTGCTGAGCCGTCTAACCTCTAGCAGTTGCTCAGTAAACATTCGGAGGAATGAGTGGGAGGCAGTCAGGATGCTCTTCTTATTTTTGGTTGTTTTATCCCCCAGGCACTTGTTTAAACAGAAAGCAGAAGGTTGTTTAAAGAACAAACTGTGCTAGGGAAGGTGTCAAGTCTGCTGACCCGGGCGCAAGGCCCTGACGATACTTGCCCTTCACTGCCGCCGCTTCTGCCAGTGGCAGTTCTGTTATAACTGCACTTTTGGCTCCGTGTGATGCTTAAGACTCACCACCTACCTAGTTCTCATGAGTGAACCTGGATGAGTGGGTGCATATTTGTAAGCACACCAAAGTCCAGGAGGTGAAGTTATGCAAGCATTGCTTGTCATATGTCAACCTTTGCTCTCATCTAAGGGCCAGTGTCAACAAATTCTCCTTTTCTGTCTCCCTCTGAGCTGCCTTTAATATTTAGACCCTGAAGGGGAGCTGGACTTTGTTCTGTTTCTCTTCCTCAAAGTGCCTTATGGCCTCGACACATTTCCCTCTCTGAGCCTCTGTTTCTTCCTGTGTTCATTAAAGGCATTGAATCCTGATCGGCACCAGGGGACCTATCGGTCTGTTTTGCTTGTCCTATACTGGTATCTTGTTTTGCTTCATTTAAATAATATATTTATTTTATTTACTTGGCTGCTCTGGGTCTTAGTTGCAGCATACGAATCCTTAGTTACAGTATGTGGAATCTAGTCCCCTGACCATGGATTGAATCTGGGCCCCCTGCATTGGTAACATGGAGTCTTAGCCACTGGACAACCCCTGTTATGCTTCATTTTTAATGTGCTTTTGACACCCTTTAAGGAGGATGTACCATCTCAGGCCTTGCTGAGGCTCTGCTGCTTGGTCATTTACTCTGCGGGTGTCGTTCATTTAAAGGTGTTCCTGAGAAGGCAATGGCACCCCACTCCAGTACTCTTGCCTGGAAAATCCCATGGATGGAGGAGCCTGGTGGGCTGCAGTCCATGGGGTTGCTAAGAGTCAGACATGACTGAGCGACTTCACTTTCACTTTTCACTTTCATGCACAGGGAGAAGGAAATGGCAACCCACTCCAGAGTTCTTGCCTGGAGAATCCCAGGGACAGGGGAGCCTGGTGGGCTGCCGTCTATGGGGTCACGCAGAGTCGGACACGACTGAAGCGACTTAGCAGCAGCAGTAGCAGTGAGCCTGGAAGGTGACATACCCCTGATACTACATGTTCCAGGAGGGCCTTTCTTGTGATAACTGTCTGTTCTGCTAACTCCACCCATATTTCCCACTGAGGAACCATAACAATATGATACAAGAATCAAGCCCATAGTTTAGAGACTCCCTTTGTGAGCTACAGTAGGTATGAACAAGTCCTATTTCTTAACAGTTCTTTTGCTTTTTGATCACTTAAAATTTCTGGGTGTGTTTTATTTTCCAGTGGTTTGTCCAACATAATCTGATGCTTTCTGTGCAGGATTTATACTTTTCTAAAGACCAAGCTCCTATATCTGTGACGTTAAGTATAATTATTCTTTGTAAAAAGAAATGCTTTGTCTATTCTCAGAACACTTTACTAAAATAAACTGCTCAAGTGGCCAATACACTGGTTTTTCTTGACTGTGCCATGTGGCTTGTGGTCGGGATCTTAGTCCCCCGACCAGGGACACAGTGGAAGCATGGAGTACTAACCACTGGACCACAAGGGAAGTCTCCCAATGTATTTTTAATGTTTATTTTGAAATAACTTGAGAATTGCATAAAAGCTGCAAAAATCGTACAGTGAGCTCCCATGTACCCTCCACTCAGCTTCCCCTAACGTTAGCAGCCTGTGGCACCGTGATACAGTTGTCAAGATTGAGAAAATATCATTTAACCAGTACATTTGAACACATTTTCCTTATTTCTGGTTGGTCTATGTGAATTATAACTTTTTTTGAATCCTATCTTATTTTATGGAGAAGGGAATGGTAACCCACTCCAGTATTCCTGCCTGGAGAATCCCACGGACAGAGGAGCCTGGTGGGCTACAGAACATGAGTTTGAAGAGAGTTGGACCCAAGTGAGCGACTAACACACATACACATTTAAACCACTTTTTTTTCTCAAAATTTTAAAGGGACTTTAAGAAAATATGTGTATAAGTAAAGGACCTGGAGCAATGATTTTTCACTTTGCATTTCCAGCTATTTGTGGGACTGAAAGTTCTCTGTTTTTAATACCTCCCTGAGCACAGACAGACTGCATCTTGACATCTAACATGGAGGTTAGCCGTCATTCTGTCAAGGAAAGAAGGAAAGACTTCCTGTTGTTGGCACAAGTAGTTCTAACTTCCTTTTGTTATAGGGGTTCACTATATTTCTCAAAAATAATAAACTCTTAGTTTATTATTAGTTATGCCAAACTCTTACTGCTGTTATGTTCTAAGTACTGTTTTTTTTTTGTTTGTTTGTTTAAAAACTCTTTCTTGATAGCTCAGTTGGTAAAAATCTGTCTCCAATGCAGGAGATCCCAGTTCAATTCCTGAGTTGGGGAGATCTGCTGGAGAAGGGATAGGCTACCTACTCCAGTATTCTGGCCTAGAGAATTCCATGGACTGTATATGTATAGTCCATGGGGTTGCAAAGAGTCAGACATGACTGAATGACTTTCACTTTCTTTCAAAAGGCAGTAAGGGCTTCCCAGGTAACTCAGCTGTTAAGGAAGCTGCCTACAATGCAGGAGATCCTGGTTCAATTCTTGGGTTGGGAAGTTCCCCTGGAGAAGGGATAGGCTATCCACTCCGGTATTCTTGGGTTTCCCTGGTGGCTCAGATGGTAAAGAATCTGCCTGCAAGCGGGAGACCTGGGTTCAATCCCTGGGTTGGAATGATCCCCTGGAAGGGGGCATGGCAATCCGCTCCAGTATTCTTGCCTGGAGAATCCCCATGGACAGAGGAGCCTGGCGGGCTACAGTTCATGGAGTCACAAAAGAGGCGGACATGACCAAGTGACTAAACATAAGCATAAAAGGCAGTAATGGAATAGTTTACAAAGATGCAACCTAAGTGATTAGAAGGAAAAACTTCTATTTGTGGGATTTGAAGCTATATCCCGAAATGAATCAAATGAGGCCATGTAAGGATCTCTCGAGCAGTTAAAGCAACTGGGGAATAACGAAGAATTTCTGGGCAGAGAACCTGAAAATCATGGCACAGATACTCACCATGTTGTTCAATTAGTGGGCTTACATTTGCACAATTTACATGAATTACAATCAATTTTACTGTGGCATGGGTATCTCTCTGTCATATGTGTTTGCCCTGCAAGTACTAAGTGAGGTGCGTGTCTCTGACATCTTTCTTTTAGTATTAACCCAAATTTCAGATGACAACAGGAGATAGGAATTACTTTTGAGAGTTTCTTTTTAAAAATGGGTTTAAAATTCAAAAATGAGTCAGAACTGTGATTATGCCCATAATTGACTAGGGCTGAAAACCCCAGACCATTTGACTATCCTATAAAGTATGGAATGCTTTGTCTCTCTGATCTGAGATAATATTTGGGTTCCATGGCTGATAGGTTCAGAGTAAAGATATGAATGTTTCTGTTCTTAAAGTAATATGCACTTGTACTAAGTTGCTTGGGTTGTGTCCGATTCTTTGCAACCCAATGGACTGTAGCCCGTCAGGCTCCTCTGTCCATGGGATTCTCCAGGCAAGAATACTGGAGTGGGTTGCCATTTTCTTCTCCAGGGGATCTTTCTGACCCTGGGATAGAACCCACATCTCTATGTTTCCTGCATTGGCAGGTGGATTCGTCACCACCAGTGCCACCTGGGAAGCCCAGTATGCACTTGTATTTTATATATAATCTTTCACTTCTATAACCCATTCCCCCTTTTAAGAAAAAAATACTAAATTTCATCTTTTCCATTTAAAATCAAATGAAAGTCCCCATATGAATACATGTATTTGTGTAGCAAGTGTTATAATCTCTGGCCTCATGTATAAAATAAATGTCAGAAAATGAGTGGTTTTCTATTTTTATTTTTAGCACAGGAAACTTAAAAAAAATGAAACTGTACAGAGAACGCAGAGAAATAGGATTTTGGGGTCTCAGTAAAGAGCCCACACCCAGCCACTCCCGTCCTCCCCTGGTTGTCCTAGAATTGACAATGACTGAGTTAGTCCTTTCAGGCACCGCATGGAGGGCAGTGGTTTTCAGAGAGTCACCTAGCATCACTGTGAAAACAATATTGTTATTTGAAAGGAGAGACCTCAGTTACCTAGAACAGTGCTAGTCAGGTGGTCTTTCAGACTAGTATGTCGACGATTGAGAAGTACAAAATTGGGAGCAAGCATTGAGAAATACTTATGGCAATTTGACATTACCATGCTGTCCAAGCACATAATCAGTGATGGACTTATTTTGCCGAATAAGATACTGCTCAGTTACAAGTGTTGGTCCATAATATATTGGAAAAAAAAAAAAAAAAAACTTTATAGATAATTTGAGAAACACTGCTCATGAATATTCTCTTATTTTGTTGTTGTTGTTCAGTCCCTAAGTTGTGTCCAACTCTTTGCAACCCCATGAACTGCAGCACGCCAGGCTTCCTTGTCTTTCACTGTTTCCTGGAGTTTGCTCAAACTCATATCCACTGAGTCGGTGATAATATCTAACCATCTCATCCTCTGTCGTCCCCTTCTCCTCCTACCATTAATCTTTCCCAGCATCAGAGTCTTTTCCAATCAGTCAGCTCTTGCATCAGGTGGCCAAAGTATTGGAGCTTCAGCTTCAACATCAGTTCTTCCAATGAATATTCAGGGTTGATTTCCTTTGGGATTGACTGGTTTGATCTCCTTGGTGTCCAAGGGACTCTCAAGAGTCTTCTCCAACACCACAATTTGAGGACTCTAATTTTCTTCCTAAAGGTTGAATAAGTTAGATCAGGGGTACCAGTCTATGGCCTATTAGGAACTGAGCTGCACAGCAGGAGGTGAGCTGCAGACAAGCAAGTGGAAGCTTCATCTGTATTTACAACCACTCCCCATTGCTCACATTGCTGAGCTCTGTGTCCTGTCAGGTCAGCAGTTGCATTAGATCCTCATGGGAGCTTGAACCCCAATGTGAACTGTGCATGTGAGGGATCTGGGTTGTGTGCTCCTTATGAGAATCTAATGCCAGATAATCTGATTCTGTATTGTATTAAGTTGTTTAATTATTTCATTATATATCACAATCTAATAATAATGGAAATAAAGTTCATAATAAATGTAATATACTTGAATCATCCTGAAACCATCCTCCCACCCCAGTCCATGGAAAAATTGTCTTCCACAAAATTGGAGCCTGGTGCCAAAAAGGTTGGGAAATACTGAGTTAGGTCATTCCTGAGTGTGTTCAATAGTATCATAACATTGCAAATACTTATCAATCCATTTGGTTTAAAAGGAAGTTTTATGAAAGAGTTTTGAACTAAAGGGATAATTACATTGGTTTTTAAAATAACTTTTATTTATTCATCCATTCGTTAATTTTTTTGTTTAATAAACATTTACTGTCACCTGCAATGTGTCTGGAGAATGTGGGAGGCCCAGTACTGCGTGCTTTTGGCCCAGGTCTGCGATGTGGGGTTTTGTGCTGGGCTCGGAGGAGGAGCACCAGACTCAGGGTTTGGGAGTCACGCGGGGCTCTAGTTCCAAAATTAACAATTGTTAAGAAGCAAATGCTTCCCAGGTGGCGTGGTGGTAAAGAACCCGCCGGCAATGCAGGAGATTTGGGTTCAGTCCCTGGGTTGGGAAGATCCCCTGGAGGAGGAAATGGCAACCCACTCCAATATTCTTGTCTGGAAAACCCCATGGACAGAAGAGCATGGCAGGCTACAGTCCATGGGGTTGCAAAGAGTCGGACATGACTGAGCAAATGAGCATACCACGCACAAAAAGCAAGTAATTCATGAACTTTGGTAAAAATGCCTGAGCCACTTGTTACAGATTGTGGCACAAATACTTTTTGATTTCACACACTGTGCTTACTCTGCCGTTTGGTGTGTGGGGATAAAGCGGACGTGGTCCCTGCCCACACGGGGCACGGAAACCAGTGACTGGCTAGAGTTCTGATGTCGATGAGCCCCATGAGGGGCTGGAACAGGGTGGAGTGGTGAGAGTGTGGGGCAAATGGGTGCTGGGGAGGCCTCAGCAAGGAGGGGACTTATGAGTTGAGGCTGAATGACCCAAAGCAGCCCATGGGCGGAGGAGAAGGGAGACCTGGAAGGACTCAGAGAAGTCAGTCTGAGCAGGAGAGAGGTTAGCTTGGCAGTTGGCAGCTACGGCCCCCGCCTCTGCTCCATGTGCACCTGCAGCCTGGCCCTTGAATCCCCATCAACCACACTGATCCGTGGGGGATGTGGACGTCCACAGAGGCCCCATCTCCAAGAATGGTTTGTGCCCAGGTATTGGCTTCAGAGTTTTGCTTCTAGCAGCCAGCTTTGGGTCTCTTTTTTGGGATAATTTTGTTTAAGCTACTGGAGTCTCTTTGCCCCAGTCAGCAGTGCCTGTGTCACAGAACCAAACTCAGGTCCACTAGCCCACGCACAGTAAAGCTAGTCTACTGACATCTAGCTGCAGTGAATGAAAAACCTGGCTTAAAACTCAACATTCAAAAAACTAAGATCATGGCATTCTGTCCCATCACTTCATGGCAAATAGATGGGGAGACAATGGACACAGGGACAGACTTTATTTTCTTGGGCTCCAAAATTACCACAGATGATGACTTCAGCCATGAAATTAAAAGATGCTTACTCCTTGAAAGAAAAGCTATGACAAACCTAGACAGTGTATTAGAAAGCAGAGACATCACTTTGATGGTTTTTCCAGTAGTCATGCATGGATGTGAGAAGTGGATCATAAAGAAGGCTGAGTGCTGAAGAATTGATGCTTTCAAACTGTGGTGTTCGAGAAGACTCTTGAGGGTCCCCTGGACAGTAAGGAGATCAAGCCAGTCAATCCTAAAGGAAATCAATCCTGAATACTCATTGGAAGGACTGATGCTGAAGCTCCAATACTTTGGCCACCTGATGTGAGAAGCCCACTCATTGAAGGAGACCCTGATGCTGGGAAAAACTGAAGGCAGGAGGAGAAGGGGATGACAGAGGATGAGATAGTTGGATGACATCACCGACCCAGTGGACTTGAGTTTGAGCAAACTCTGAGAGACAGTGAAGGACAGGGAAGCTTGGCGTGCTGCAGTCTCTGGGGTCGCAAAGAGTCGGACACGACTGAGCAACTAAACAACAAGCTATGGTGAAGGACGGTGCAGGGGCCCAGCAAGGAGTCCAGGCAGTTAATACTCAAAAAACCTGAACTTCCTGATGCCTTTTAGCAAAGCATTTTTATTTTATTTATTTTTAAACTTTGTATTTTATATCAGGATATAGCCAATTAACAAACAATATTGTGATAATTTCAGGTGAACATCAAAAGACTCCATTATACATATACATGTATCCATTCTCCTCCAAATTCCCCTCCCATCCAGGCTGCCACATAACACTCCACAGAGTTCCATGTGCTATACAGTAGGTCCCTGTTGATTATCCATTTTAAATACAGCAGTGTGTAGAAAGGCCAGGTTTGGGAGTCGGTGGGTCTCGGAGTGTGAGATCAGCTCCTACACAGTCGTGGTTGGTTGATGGTGAGGTTACAGGGCATTAACATCATCAATCTTCAGGTGCCAGTAGGTGCTTATGATCATCAGCTAGTTAATTTCTTCTTTATTATGTATCTGTATCTGTAAAGCAACTCAGGAAATGTGCATCAAATGCTATTATCTAGGTACTTCAGAGAGGAGCTACAGCAGAGGGTATGTGGGAGGGGTCTGCCCCAGGAATGCCCCCTAGGGCCCTGCTCCCTTACCCTGAAGGCTAGGATCTCCCCCAGGACCAACCACCCTTCCCTCAGGTTTACATGCTGGCTCTGAGGCAAACTCTGCCTGCAGGACTCTTGCCCTCACCTCAGCTCTGAGAAACACTAATTCAGAAAGTTGTTTGCTTCTAGAAAATGACTTAAGATGTGAACTGCCCTTTTCCTCACCCATCAGTTTTGAATTATAGCCCTCTTGTTGTTGTTTAGTCACCAAGTCATGTCCAGGTTAATGCGACGCGGTGGACTATACCACACCAGGATGCCCTGTTCTTCACTGTCTCCCACACTTTGCTCAAATCCATGTCCACTGAGTCTGTGATGCTATCTAAATAGTGTTTGGTATAGTGTAATCATTTTTGTTAATTAAATATGGGATTAAATTAAATATAGTATTTCCAACTTCTTGAATTTTTTTTTTCAGAATAGTTTCCATTTTAACAGCCACCAAGTGCAAAGGATTTTCTTTTTTGTCCTAAAGGCAATTGCCTGTTTCTTCTGATTCTGGTGAATTTGTTTACTGTTTAATTAAGAGAAACATTTCTAGAGAGTTATCTATTTTCATTCTTCCAGTTCACAGAGTAGAAGCTAATCTTAAACTGATAAAACTATTAGAGGATTATTTCCTGTTCACCCACCAGTCAATAAAATCACAGAGATTAAACCACAGAATAAGACAAGGCATTTAGCAGTAAGACTGTGGCAGATGTGATCCTCTACCTTCAGAAGCCCAAGAGCTTTTCCACACATTTTCACATGCTAATCACTGTGACTTTGACATCCTGTTTCTAAAACAGGCTGGAGCTATGGTTTGAGCAGAATTGGAAGCCAACAGGCCAGTGTATCTGTATGGAACTTTCCCTCTGTTCTTGAAGGAAAGGTGAAGTTAGATTATATTTATTTTGACTGGATTTCCATTTATTTTAGAACTTTTGGGGCATTTTAATATTTATATATGAAAATGGATCTTTTGCTGTTGAAAAATTATGTACAGATCATTCATTCTTCCTTTTTCCCTCCCTACCCTTCCCTTTATTACTCCCTTTCTCCTTTCTTTCTTTTAAACAGATGCTAAAACAAATCTTGTGCTTCCCTGGTGGCTCAGAGGTTAAAGTGTCTGCCTACAATGCGGGAGACCTGGGTTTGATCTGTGGGTGGGGAACATCCCCTGGAGAAGGAAATGGCAACCCACTCCAGTATTCTTGCCTGGAGAATCCCATGGACGGAGGAGCCTGGTGGGTTACAGCAATGGGGTCGCAAAGAGTTGGACATGACTAAGCGACTTCACTCACTCACTCAAAACAAATCTTTGTCTGAATATCTCACAAAACGTATTTTAAAGTTCCTAAGTGGGTTTTTCTTTGTAGTAGAAGCCTATATCTGAGTAGCCTCTTTTATCTTTAGTACTTTTCAATCTGAGATTGAACATAGTACACATTCAATAAATATTTGTTGAAAGAATAAATCCATGGTTTTAGGTCCTGGGCACAGTCCTAAAATACTGTTATTGTACTTTGCTTAATGTGCATCTGTGATGAGAACCTTGGTCTTCAGCTCAATTCCAGCTGAACTATTTGTTACAAATATGCAACTATACTGGGAAAATAATTTTAAATCCTTAGATATACTGTCTTTGTTCATTTTACAAAATTAAATTTTGCTCGATTCTGTTGCAGTAAAACACCCATTCCTTTTGTCTCTAAGTACTTCTGAAACCCCACTCCAGTACTTTTGCCTGGAAAATCCCATGGACGGAGGAGCCTGGTGGGCAGCAGTCCATGGGGTCGATAGAGTCGGACACAACTGAGCAACTTCACTTTCACTTTTCACTTTCATGCATTGGAGAAGGAAATGGCAACCCACTCCAGTGTTCTTGCCTGGAGAATCCCAGGGAAGGGGGAGCCTGGTGGGCTGCCGTCTGTGGGATCACAAAGAGTCGGACACGACTGAAGCGACTTGGCAGCACTTCTGAAACACTTGGATTTTGACCATTAATTGTATAATACATTAAGGCATGGAATTATAGGACAACAATGCATACTTTTTCATGCCTGAAAAACACTCTGAAGTCAAGCAGTAGCATTGAAGCACAACTGGAAAATTTTACATTCAATCAAGAACTAAACCAATAGTATGTTTAATTTTGTTTGTTCCATGTAATTGAAAGTATGGGTATCTTCAACTTTTTTTTGGTTTCTATTCTGGAAACAAAAACAATTTAATCAGAAATTGATTAATGAAGGGCTTTATTAAATAAATTATTCTCCATTGTTGAACTCATACTAACCTTTTGAGTAGTGGTGGAAAGAAGTATTAAAGCTTATCCTAGGAAACTGAAGTCGCTCAGTTGTGTCCGACTCTGAGACTCCATGGACTGTAGCCTACCAGGCTCCTCCGTCCATGGGATTTTCCAGGCAAGAATACAGGAGTGGGTTGCCATTTCCTTCTCCAGGAATCTTCCTGACCCAGGGATTGAATCTGGGTCACCCACATTGTAGGCAGACGCTTTAACATCTGAGCCACCACCTGATCAGATCCTAGGAAGGGTGACCATAATGATGACAAGGCTTAATTCAGACGAGTGAGGTGCTTACTGTCTTGTATTCCCAGGCTGGATGCCCCACTGTCTGAATTGTTAAAAACAAAACTTAATTGAGTACATTTTAAAGATCTTATTGGCTTTATTCATCAATTAATGAACTGGACAGCATTCTGTCTAGCAGATAGAAAGTAGCTCTAAGGAACTGTACAAAATGAAAGACTTTTTATAGGCAGAAGAAGATAGGAATGAAGTTATACTAGTCAAAAAGCAGATTGGTTATTGCAATGTTACTTTTCCCAAAGAGGATGGAGGGTTTTATCAGGCTGCTTACCTAACTAGTGCTAATCAGGAGATTCCTGATTGGCTAGTTTAAGTTTCCATCTTGGGGAGAGCTGAAATTGTAATTTAGTTTGGTTGACCCCAGGGTTAGCATGAATGACTATTTTGATTGTGAGCCCATTGTCTTGTTTTAAACAGGATGCTTAAGTGAGTTCAGGGACTGTGCAAGGCTGACCCAGTTCTGGCAGAAGAGATTATGGCTGTAGTTGTCCCACGTGGGGATTCAGCCTGAAAGTTTTAGGCATTCTGGAAATCCAAGGATATTTTGTGTATTGCCCTTGACACTGTAATGCATTGGCAAGTGCAATGCATTTGGTGGAGCTTTCTCTGGAATTTTTAGGGACATGACCCACAATGGGTTCTCAAGGCAAGAATACTAAAGTGGTTTGCCATTCCCTTCTCCGGTACTTTGGCCACCTGATGCGAAGCGTTGACTCATTGGAAAAGACTCTGATGCTGGGAGGGATTGGGGGCAGGAGGAAAAGGGGACAACACAGGATGAGATGGCTGGATGGCATCACCGACTCGATGGACGTGAGTTTGAGTGAACTCTGGGAGTTGGTGATGGACAGGGAGGCTTGGCGTGCTGTGATTCATGGGGTTGCAAAGAGTCGGACATGACTGAGCGACTGAACTGAACTGACCCACGATGAGAGAGGAGCTCCCTAAACTAGCAGTGTGCTGTTAAGGACACTTACCGAGAAAGACAAGTAAGATGGCATAAAAGTGTCGGTGGGACTTCAGGTATTTGCTTATAAATATTTTGGAAATCCCAAATATGGACACTTTTCCTGGCAAGCAGAAAAGTACTCGTTGGGGGTAATGAGTCAGAATATTTGAAATCAAGAATGACTCAGAAAATATAGGCTCAGGTACTACTATAATTGACTTCCCTTGTGGCTCAGACAATAAAGTGTCTGCCTACAATGTGGGAGACCCCGGTTCGATCCCTTGGTCAGGAAGATCCTCTGGAGAAGGAAATGGCAACCCACTCCAGGACTCTTGTCTGGAAAATCCCATGGAGAGAGGAGCCTGGTAGGCTACAGTCCATGGGGTCGCAAAGAGTTGGACACGACTGAGCAACTCACTTTCACTTTTCACTACTATAATTATAAACTATGCCCTAAATGTATCAAGAGGTCTTTGAATGATAAATGTTACTCATATTAGCATTTTTATTATTGTATTAGAAGTAAATGTTAGTTTGTGCATATTTAAATAAATGTTTTAAGTGGATTTGCATTAATTGAGAATATTTTGGAGCACACAAGCCAACTAAAGTTTTTCCTTCCAGTTTACTTTGAAAGGAATGCGATGTTAATTCTGGGGCATTGATGGTTTACAATGCCTGATCAAGACAAAAAAGTGAAGGCCACTGAAAAATCAACTGATAAAAAACAGCAAGGAGTCACCATCAGGTAACACCGTACTGAGTTTTTGCTTATTATTAACTCAAGCAGTGACCAGCAACCACAGTGTAGATCCTTGACAACTCCTACTCTGGGGTAGAGTCTCCACTGAAATGTTTGCCCTTTTTAACCCTCTCCAGTATTCTTGCCTGGAGAATCCCATAGTCGGAGGAGCCTGGTAGGCTACAGTCCATGGTGTCGCAAAAAGTCGGACACGACTGAGCGACTTCACTCACTAAAGAGATGTTTGGTTTGTATATGTTTCAGTCTATAAAAGCAGGCCTCCAGTGGCAGGGGTCCATGTTACTAGTGGGTAGCACAACTGGTTCACCCAGAGTCTTCTGTCGGTTGACACTGTGTTATTCTTTCTCCTAGGGACTATTCAGATCTTAAAAGACTTCTGTGCCTTTTGAACGTTCAATCAAGCAAGCAACAGGTAGTGTTTTCAAAGAATGCACGTCCATTAATGACAGAGAAATCATGTTTCCAAAGGATCCATTGAACATCTTATGACGATACATCTATTTTCCTTTGTTCTTTCACGTGTTTCATCTTTCTTCCAGTTGTTTCTCTCATACCTGGTTCAGGGGCATCCACAGCCTTTTCATTCCTCTGCTCTCATGCCTGGTGCTAACCTGCAAAACACATCAATATAGAAAGGATACGTTCTTCTATTGAATGCTCAGTGTCTGACCCTGCAGAGCTCTAGGGGAGTTGATTTCTCCAAAACACTGTACATCCCGTTTTCCTTCTCCCCTTCCCTGCTTTTCAGGCTGCCCAACTGCTATAGCACCCCTCTTGATGCTGGCTGCAAAGTATATCTCACCAAAAACAGGGGAAATGAAGGAGTGAGTTTTGACTATTTTTATAATAGCTTTTTTTTTTTTTTTAATGGAAAGAATGGTACTGCCACTTGAATTTATCTCTAGATGTTTTTTTGGTTTAGCTTCTGTAAGACTTTGGAGAGGCGTGAGATTAGAGGCTATCCGTGAAGGCTTGGGGAATAACACAGAAATGCTAATAGCAATGAAAACAGCAGATACTTATTTAGCATGGTCAATTAGTAAATGACAGAGCTGGGATTTGAACCCTGGGAGCAAGATTCCAAAGTCTACTGTGGTAAACTTGTTTAGGCAAATTTGTTTATGAGCTCAAGTGGTAATACAGCCCTACTGGCTTTTGTTGTATCTACTAAACTTACCAGAGACCTATAGCAGTAAAAAAAATTTTTATTGAAGTATAATTGATTAACAATATTATATTAAATTCAGTTGTATAGCATAATGATTCACCCTTTTAAGATTATACTCCATAAATCTTTTAAGATATTGGCTATATTTCCTGTGCTGTATAATATATCCTATTAGCTTATTTGTTCTATACATAGTAGTTTGTACCTTTTAATCCTCTATGCATGTATCACCCCTCCCCATTCCCCTCTCCCCTCTGGTAACCACTAGTTTATTCTCTGTATCTGTGAGTCCATTTCTGTTTTGTTATACAGCAAGTCCCCCTTCAATGAATGAGTTATGTTCCCAGAGTGCATTCGTAAGTCCAATTTGTTCGTAAGTCCAACGAAATTAGCCTAGGTACCCAACTATCACAATTGGCTATATAGTACAGCACTGCGATAGGTTTATAATACTTATCACACAATTAATACATAGAAAACACACACACACACACGAAGAAAACATTTTAAATCACACAGTACAGTACCTTGAAAAGTGCAGTTGTACCAGCTACATCACTGCTGCTTGTACACTTGCTTCTAGACTTCCTGGGCTTGAAATAAAGATACTGTTCTCTGGCAATGGCACCCCACTCCAGTACTCTTGCCTGGAGAATCCCATGGATAGAGGAGCCTGGTGGGCTACCGTCCATGGGGTCGCTAAGAGTCAGACACGCCTGAGCTACTTCACTTTCACTTCTCACTTTCATGCATTGGAGAAGGAAATGGCAACCCACTCCAGTGTTCTTGCCTGGAGAATCCCAGGGACAGAGGAGCCTAGTGGGCTGCCATCTATGGGGTCGCACAGAGTTGGACACGACTGAAGTGACTTAGCAGCAGCAGCAGCAGCATACAGTACTGTACAAAAGCACAACCACTTGTAGAGGATGCATACCTGTGATAATGTATGCCAGACATGTGAAATAGCTTACGTGATTGGACATGCATGTCCAATTCACATTTTTGAAAGTTTGCAGCTTGAAGGTTTGTATATAGAGGACTTACTACATTTATATATTTTTTTAGAGTCCACATTAAAGTGGTAACATATAGAATTTGTCTTTCTCTGATTTATTTCACTAAGGATAATAATTTCTAGGACCATCCATGTTGTTGCAAATGACAATATTTATTTTCCTTTACAACTGAGAGAATTTCATTTTTTGTGTGTGTGTGTATACATTAATCTGTTGATGGACACTTAGGGTACTTCCATACTATGGCTATTGTAAATAATACTGCAATAACATTAGGGTGTATGTAGCAGCAGCTTTTCAAATTAATGTTTTCATTTTCCTTGGATATGTACCCAGGAGTGGAATTTCTATATCATATGGTAGTTCTGTCTTTAGCTTTTTGAAGAATTTCCATACTGTTTTCCATAGTGGCTGTACCAATTTACATTCCTGCCAACATTATTCCCTTTTTCCCACATCCTTGCCAACATTTGTTATTTGTTGTCTTTGTCATGAGAGCCATTCTGATGGATGTGAGATGATATCTCATTGTGGTTTTGATTTGCATTTCCCTGATCATTAGCAAGGTTGAGCATCTTTTCATGTGCCTGTTGGCTATCTGTTTGCCTTCTTTTGAAGTATGTCTATTTAGATCTTCTGCCCATTTTTTTAATCAGTTTTTTAAATATTGAAGTTGTATGAACTGTTTATATATTTTGGATATTAACCCTTTACTGGTCATCATCATTTGAAAATATTTTTTCTCATTCAGTAGGTTGTCTTTTAATTATGTTGATGGTTTTCTTTGCTGTGCAAAAGCTTTTAAGTTTAATTATGTCCCATTTGTTTATTTTTTTCATTTCCTTTAGGAGACAGAGCCAAAAAATCTTGCTACAATTTATGTCAGAGTGTTTTTAGGAGTTTATGGTTTTCAGTCTTACATTTAGATCTTTGATCTATTTTGAGTTCATTAGAGAATATATTCTAATTTCATTCTTCTACATGTACCTGTTCAGTTTTCCCAGCACCAGTTACTGAAAGACTGTCTTTTCCCCACTGTATATTCTTGTTTCCTTTGTCATAAATTAATTGATCATATAAGTGTGTGGGTTTTTTTCTGGGTTCTTGATCTATGTGTCTCTTTTGGTGCCAACAACTTACTGTTTTTTATTAATTTTATTTTTTAATTGGTAGAAAAATTGCTTTACAATTTTGTGTTTGTTTCTGCCTTACAACAATGCAAGTAAGTCATAATTGTATGTATATCCCTTTCCTCCGGAGCCTTCCTCCTCTCCTCCCATCCCACCCCTCTAGGTCATCACAGAGCACCAAGCTGGGCTCCCTGTATTATTTAGCAACCTGTCACTAGCTATCTGTTTTACGCATGTATTGTATATATGACAAAGCTACTTTCTCAATTTGACCCACGCTCACCTTCCCCTGCTGTGTGCACAAGTCCATTCCCTACTAAGTTCATAAATGCATTTTTCTAGATTCCATATATATGTGTTAATATGTGATACTTATTTTTCTAGTTTTTACTTACTTCATTCTGTATAATAGGCTCTAGTTTCATCCGCTTCACTACAACTGACTCGAATGCATTCCTTTTTGTGGCTGAGTAATATTCCATTGTATAAATGTACTACAACTTCTTTATCCATTCATCTGTCGATAGACATCTAGGTTGCTTACATGTCCTAGCTGTTGTAAATATTGCTTCAGTGAACATTGGGGTACATGTGCCTTTTAGAATTGTGGTTTTCTCAGGGTATATGCCCAATAGTGGGATTGCTGGGTCATATGGTAGATTTATTTCTAGTTTTTAAAGGAATATCTATACTGTTTTCCATAATGGCTGTATCAGATTACATTCCCACCAACAGTGCAGGAGGATTACCTTTTCTCCACATCCTCTCCAGCATTTATTGTTTGTAGATTTTTTAATGATGGACATTCTGACTCATGTGAGGTGATACCTCACTGTAGTTTTGATTTGCGTTTCTCTAATAATGAGTGATGTTGAGCAGCTTTTCATGTGTGTATTGGCCATCTGTATGTCTTCTTTGGAGAAATGTTTGTTTAGGTGCTGCCCATTTTTTGATTGGGTTGTTTTTCTAATATTGAGCTATATGAGCTGCTTTTATATTTTGGAGATGAATCCTTTGTCAGTTTCTTTGTTTGGAATTATTTTCTCCCATTCTGAGGGTCGTCTTTTCATCTTCTTTATAGTTTCCTTTGCTGTGCAAAAGCTTCTAAGTTTTATTAGGCCCTATTTGTTTATTTTCCTTTTTATTTTCATTAGTCTAGGAAGTGGGTCAGAGAGAATCTTGCTAAGAGTGTACTGCCTATGTTTTCCTCTAAGAGCTTTTACAGTTTCTGGCCTTACATGTAAGTCTTTAATCCATTTTGAGTTTGTTTTTATGTATGGTGTTAGGAAGTATTCTAACATGTAGCTCTCCAGTTTTCCCACTACCACTTATTGAAGAAGCTATCTTTTCTCCATTGTATTTTTTTGCTTCCTTTGTCAAAGATAAGGTACTTACAAGTACATGGGCTTATCTCTGGGTTATCTATCTTGTTCCATTGGTTTATATTTCTGTTTTGTGCCAGTATCATACTGTCTTGATGACTGTAGCTTTGTAGTATAATTTGTAGTCAGCGACGTTGATTTCTCCAACTCTGTTTTTCTTTCTCAAAATTGATTTGGCTATGCAGGGTCATTTGTGTTTCCATACAAATTGTGAAATTTTTTGTTCTAATTCTGTGAAAAATGACCTTGGTAATTTGATAGGGATTGCATTGATTCTGTAGATTGCTTTGGGTAGTATAGTCATTTTGACAATATTGATTCTTTCAGTTCAAGAGCATGATATATATCTATCGATCTGTTTGTATCATCTTTGATTTCTTTCATCAGTGTCTTACAGTTTTCTGCATATAGGTCTTTCATCTCTTTAGGTAGGTTTATTCTTAGGTATTTTATTCTTTTTGTTGCAATGGTGAATGAGATTGTTTCATTAATTTCTCTTTCTGATTTTTCATAGTTAGTACACAGAAATGCAAGGGATTTGTATATATTAATTTTATATCCTGCCACTTTACTAAATTCATTGATTAGCTCTAGTAGTTTTTGGTGGCATTTTTAGGGTTTTCTATGTATAGTATCATGTCATATGCAAACAGTGAAGGTTTTACTTCTTCTTTTCCAATCTGGATTCCTTTTTCTTTTCTGATTGCCATGACTAGGACTTCCAAAGCTATGTTGAATAACAGTGGTGAGAGTGGGCACCCTTGTCTTGTTCTTGATCTTAGAGGACATGCTTTCAGTTTTTACCATTGAGAATAATACTTGCTGTGGTTTGTCATCTATGGCCTTTATTGTGTTGAGGTACATATTCTTTCTGTGCCCACACTCTTGAGAGTTATTATCATGAATGGGTGTTGCGTTTTGTCAAAAGCTTTCTCTGCATCTCTTGAGATTATTATATGGTTTTTATCTTTCAGTTTGTTAATATGGTGTATCACATTGATTTGTGTATATTGAAGAATCCTTGTGTCGATAAACCCCACTTAATCATGGTGTATGATCCTTTTAATATATTCTTGAATTCTGTTTTCTAGAACTTTATTGAGGGTTTTTGCATCTATGTTCATCCATGATATTGGACTGTGATTTTCTTTTTTTGTGGTATCTTTGTCTGGTTTTAGTATCAGGGCGATGGTGGCCTCATAGAATGAGTTTGGGAGTTTTCCTCCCTCTGCAATTTTGGAACAGTTTGAGCAAAATAGGTGCTAGCTCTTCTCTGTACCTTTGATAGGATTCTCCTTTCTCCAGTCTCTCACTTCAGTCTCTATGTGTCCCTAGGTCTGACATGGGTCGTTTTTAGACAGTATATATATATATATGGGTCTTGTTTTTGTATCCATTCAGCCAGTCTGTTTGGTTAGAGAATTGAATCCATTTACATTTAAGATAATTATTTTTATATATAATATATATATATAAAATATATA
>NW_011494743.1:863864-865518 GCF_000754665.1 Bison bison bison | reverse complement strand
ATAAAATATATAATTATTTATATATATGATCTATACACATATAATAATTATATATGTGATATATATCACACATGTGATTTATATATTATATATGATAATTATTTTAATATATGATTTATATATTTATATGTATGATAATTATTTATATATATGATATATATTACCATTTGCTCTATATATTTGGGCTTGTTTTTGTAAGTCTTTTCTTTCTCTTGTGTTTCCTATCTAGAGAAGTTCCTTTGGCATTTGTTATAGAGCTGGTTTGGTGGTGAATTCTCTTAACTTTTGCTTGTCTGTAAAGCTTTTGATTTCTATGCCAAATCTGAGTGAGAACCTTGCTGGGTAGAGTAATCTTGGTTGTAGGTTTTTTTCCTTTCATCAGTTTAAGTATATCTTGCTGCTCCCTTCTGGCCTGCAGAGTTTCTGCTGAAAGATCAGCTGTTACCCTGATGGGGATTTCCTTGTATTCCCTTGTTGCTCTTCCCTTGCTTATTCTCTGTGTTTAATTTTTGTTAGTTTGATTAATATGTGTCTTGCTTTTTTTCTTTTTGGGTTTATCCTGTATGGAACTCTCTGGGATTCCTGGAATTGGGTGGCTATTTATTTTCCCCTGCTGAGGAAGTTTTCAACTATAATCTCCTCAAATATTTTCTCATATCTTTTTTTTTCTTCTCCTGGAACCCCTCTAATTCAAATGTTGGTGTGCTTAATGTTGTCCCAGAGATCTATGAGACTATTCTCGTTTATTTTCATTCTTTTTTTTCAGTATTCTACTATGCTTCAGTTATTTTCAACTTTAAATCTTCCAGCTTACTTATCTGTTCTGATACTGATCCCTGTAGCATATTTTTTAAATTTTATTTCAGTTAGTATGATGTTCATTGTTGATTTTCTGTTCTTTATTTCTTCTAGGTTCTTAAATGTTTCTTGTATCTTCTCAATCCATGCCTCCATTCTGTATATTTGTGCCTCCATTTTATTTACAAGGTTTTGAGTTATCTTTACTGTCATTACTCTGAATTATTTTTCAGGTAGATTTCCCATTTTCTCTTCATCTGTTTTGTCTGGTGGTTTTTACCATGTTCCTTCACCTGCTGCATGTTTCTCTGTCTTTTCATTTTGTTTAATATACTGCATTTGGGGTCTCCTTTCCACAAGCTGTAAGGTTGTAGTTATTCTTGTGGAGTCCACCTCCAGTGTGTGGGGTTGGACTTGGCTGGAGGAGGGGGACTAGTTCCTGTGTTCTGGTGGTTGAAGCTAGATCTTGTCTCTCTAAAGGCAGTGTTGGGCCCAGTGGTATGTTGTGGGGAGTCTGTGAGCTTGGTACGTCATACCAAGTAGCAGCCTGTCTACTAGTGGGTACAGTTGTGTTCCTGTTTTGCTAGTTGTTTGATGTGGAGCATGCAGCCCTGAAGCTTGCTGACCTTTGGGTGGGGCCAGGTCTTAGTGTTGAGATGGAGGCCTTTGGGAGAGTTCTTGCCGATTAGTATTCCATAGGGTTGGGAGTCCTCTGGTAATCCAACATCCTGGACTTGGGTCTCCCACCTTGGAGGTTCAGACCTGACCCCTTGCTGGAGCACCAAGACTCTACAAGTCACACAGCACAGAAGGGAAAAAGAAAATAGGGGAAAATCAAACCAAACCACTAATAAAA
>NW_011494743.1:858870-863764 GCF_000754665.1 Bison bison bison | reverse complement strand
GTGCCCATCTCTGGGGTCATAGACCACAGCCAACTCATCCCACTTGTGAAGGCTGGATCCTGGAGGCTGGGAACATGTGGAGTTAGAGGGTCTCCAGGAGTTTGAGGGTCCCTTTGACAATGATCTCTTGCCTTTTTGGCAGATCCAGGCTTTCCCCTGGACTCCCTCACTTGCATTGTACTAGTACCCTCAGAGGGAGGCAGAGTCAACCCCAGTCCTCTCCCTGGGGTCGGACTCCCAAAGCCTGAGCCTCAGCACCCAGCCCTGACTCTCTGTGGTGGGTGTCCAAACAACTTCTCTGCTGGGAGATGCCAATTGGCATTGATCTCTGTGCCAAATTCTCTGTGCTTTGTCTTCTATGTACTTGTTGCTGCACTCCTCTCTGAGGTTCCAAAGCTCCCCTTGTCCCCGTCTGTGAGGGGGTTTCCAAGTGTGTGAAAACTTTTCCTCCTTCACAGCTACCTCCCCATGGTACAAGACCCATCCCTTTTTCTTTGTATCTTTATTTTCATTCCTTTTTCCTACCACTTTATGTAAAGTTTAGCTTGCCTTTTTGGAAGTCTGAGGTCTTCTGCTAGTGTTCAACAGGTGTTCTGTAGGAGTTGCTCCACATGCAAATGTATTTTTATGTATTTGTGAGGAGGAAAATAATCCACATCTTACTCTTCCACCATCTTCAACCCCCATCCATACTAGTTTGATTACTTGTATCTTTGTAGTATCGTCTTAAGTCAGGGGCTGTGATCCCTTCAAGTTTGTTCTTTTTCTTTTTTTCTCAACATTGCTTTGGCTATCCAGGGTCTTTTATAGTTCCATATGAATTTTAGGATTATTTGTTCTAGATCTGTGAAAAATATCATAGGTACTTTGACAAGGATTCCACTGAATCGTGTCTGACTCTTTGTGACCCCCACGGACCATAGAGTCCATGGAATTCCCACAAGGGGCTTCCCTGATGGCTTAGCTGGTGAAGAATCTGCCAGCAATGTGGGAGACCTGGGTTCAGTTCCTGGGTTGGGAAGATCCCTTGGAGAAGGGAACAACAGCTAGTCACTCCAGTATTCTGGCCTGGAGAATTCCATGGAATGTATGGCCCATGGAATCACAAAGAGTTGGATACAGCTGAGCGACTTTCCCTTTCACTTTCCACTAAATCATAGATTGCTTGGGTAATAAGTGCATTTTAACAGTAGTAATTCTTATAATCCACAAACATAGCATATCTTTTCATTTCTTTGCCTTTAATTTCCTTCATCAGTATCTTGTAGTTTTCAGAATAAAGGTTTTTTACCTCCTTAGTTAAATTTATTTCTAGGTATTTTATTCTTTTTGATGCAGTTATAAATGGGATTGTTTTCTTGCTTTCTCTAATAGTTCATTATTAGTGTATAGGAAAGCAACAGTTTTGTATATTAATTTTATATCTTAAAACTTTACTGAATTCATTTATTAGTTCTAATAGTGTTTGGTTGGAAACCATAAGGTCTTTTATATATATATATATATATACGTATATATATATATAATGTTATCTGCAAATACTGAAAGTTTTATTCGTATATATATATATATAATGTTATCTGCAAATACTGAAAGTTTTATTCTTCCCTTCCAATTGGGATGCCTTTTATTTGTTTTTCTTGTCTGATTATTGTGGTTAAATGCAGGTGAAGAGAGTGGGCACCCTTGTCTTTTTCATGATTTTAGAGGAAAAACATTCAGCTTTTCATCATTGAGTATGACGTTAGGTGTGAATTTGTTATATATGTTCTTTATTATGTTGAGATATGTACCCTATACCAACTTTGATGAAAGTTTTTATCACGAATATATGTTAAATTTTTTCCAATGCTTTTTTCTGAGTCTACTGAGTCTACTGAAGTGATCATATGATTTTTATACTCCTTTTGTTAATGAGATGTGCTATATAATTTGTTTTGTGTATTTCCTTGTGACCTTGGAATGAATCCAAGTTGATCATGGTGTATGACCCTTTTATGTATTATTGAACTTAGTTTGCTAATATTTGTTGAAAATTTTTGCCTCTATATTCATCAGAGATATTGGCCTGTAGTTTCTTTCTTTTTTTTTTTTGTAGTGTCTATTTTTGGTATCAGAATAATGGTGGCCTTATACTATGAATTTGGGAGTGTCCCCTCCTCTTCAATCTTTGTGAATAGATTGAAAAGGATAGGCATTAAATCTTCTTTGTAAGTTTGGTATTAATAGAATTCTCCTGTGAACCTGCTTGGTCCTGGACTTTTGTTGGCTGGGAGTTTTTAAAGCTATTAATTAAATTTTACTACCAGTGATCTGTATATTCAGATTGTATATTTCCTGATTTGGTCTTAGAAGATTGCATATTTCTAGAAATATATCCATTTCTTCTAGGTTTTCCAATTTTTGGCACATAACTGTCTGAAATATTCTCTTGGGATTTTTCTGTCTCTTTAATATAGGTTGTTATTGCTTCTGTTTTATTATTTTGTTTATTAGAATCCTCTCTCTTTTCTCTTGGTGAATCTAGCTACAGGCTTATCAATTTTATCTTTCCAAACAACTGCCCTTAGAGTCATTGATGTTTTCTTTCTTGCTTTTTTTTTGGTTGCTATTTTATCTCCTCTCTGATCTTTATTATTTCCTTGGGCCTTGTTTCTTCTTCCTTTTCTAATTCCTATGGATGACTAATTAGGTTGTTTATGTGAGTTTTTCTTGTTTCTTGAGGTAAGCCTATATCACTATAAACTTTCCTCTTTGATCTGCTTTTACTGCATCCTATATAGATTTTAGAAATTTGTGTTTGGTTTTTTTTCATTTGTCTCAAAATATTTTATGACTTCCTATGTTTTTTTTTAAATGACCCATTAGTTTTTTACTAGCATATTTTTTAGTCTCCAGTGCTTGTTTTTCCATTTTTCTTTCTGCAGGTGTATTTCTAGTTTCATGCCATTATGGTTAGGAAAGAAATGCTTGATGTAATTTCTGTCCTCTTAAATTTATTCAGATTTGTTTTGTGGCCTAGTATATGATCTATCCTGGAGAATGTTCCATGTGTAGTTGGAAATCATATATATTCCAGTTTTTGGATGAAGTGTTCTCAGTTCACTCAGTTGTGTCAGACTCTTGGCAACCCCATGAGCACACCAGGCTTCCCTGTGCATCACCAACTCCTGGACCTTGCTCAAACTCATGTTGAGATCAAGTTGGTGATGCCATCTAACCATCTCATCCTCTGTTGTCCCATTCTCTTCCTGCCTTCAATCTTTCCCAGTATCAGGGTCTTTTCCAATGAGTCAGTTCTTCAATTCAGGTGGCCAAACTATTGGAGTTTCAGCTTGAGTATCAATCCTTCCAATGAATATTCAGGACTGATTTCTTTTAGAACTCACTGGTTTGATCTCCTCACAGTCCAAGGGACTCTCAAGAGTCTTCTCCAACACCACAGTTCAAAAGCATCAATTCTTCAGCAATCAGCTTTCTTTATAGTCCAACACTCACATCCATACATGACTACTGGAAAAACCATACCTCTGACTAGATGGACCTTTGTCAGCAAGGTAATGTCTGCTTTTTAATATGCTGTCTAGGTTGGTTATAGCTTTTCTTTCAAGGAGCAAGTGTCTTTTCATTTCATGGCTGCAGTCACCATATGCAGTGATTTTGGAGCCCAAGAAAATAAAGTCTGTCACTGTTTCCATTGTTTCCCCATCTATTTGCCATGAAGTGATGGGACAGGATGCCATGATCTTAGTTTTATGAATGTTGAGTTTTAAGCCAGCTCTTTAACTCCTCTTTCACTTTCATCAAGAGGCTCTTTAGTTGCTTTTCACTTTCTGCCACAAGGGTGGCATTATCTGTGTATCTGAGGTTATTGATATTTCTCCCACAAATTTGGATTCCAGCTTGTACTTCATCCAGCCCAGCATTTCATATGATATACTCCGCATATAAGTTAAATAATCAGGGTGACAATATATAGTCTTGACATACTCCTTTCTCAATTTGGAACCAGTCAGTTGTTCCATGTCCAGTTCTAACTGTTGCTTCTTGACCTGTATACAGATTTGTCAGGAGGCAGGTGGGTGGTCTGGTATTCTCATCTCTTGAAGAGTTGTCCACAGTTTGTTGTGATCCACACAGTCAAAAGCTTTGGCATAATCAATAAAGCAGAAGTAGATGTTTTTCTGGAACTCTCTTGCTTTTTCAGTGATTCAATGGATGCTGGCAATTTGATCTCTGGTTCCTCTGCCTTTTCTAAATCCAGCTTGAACATCTGGAAGTTCACGGTTCATGTACTGTTGAAGCCTGGCTTGGAGAATTTTGAACATTACTTTGCTAGCATGTGAGATGAGTGCAATTGTGTAGTAGTTTGAACATTCTTTGGCATTTCCTTTCTTTGGAATTGGAACGAAAGCTGACCTTTTCCAGTTTTGTTGAGTTTTCTCAAATTTGCTGGCATATTGAGTGCAGTTCTTTAATACCATCATCTTTTAGGATTTGAAATGGCTCAACTGAAATTCCATCACCTCCACTAGCTTTGTTTGTAGTGATGCTTCCTAAGGCCCACTTGACTTCGCATTCTAGGAAGTCATGTCTGGCTCTAGGTGAGTGATCACACCATCATGGTTATCTGGGTCATGAAGATCTTTTTTTTGTATAGTTCTTCTGGTATTTTTGCCACCTCTTCTTAATATCTTCTGCTTCTGTTAGGTCCATACCACTTCTGTCCTTTATTGTGCCCATCTTTGCATGAAATATTCCCTTGGTTTTTCTAATTTTCTTGAAGATATCTCTAGTCTTTCCCCAATCCGTTGTATTCCTCTATTTCTTTGCATTGATCACTGAGGAAGGCTTTCTTATCTCTCCTTGCTATTCTTTGGAACTCTGCATTGAG
>NW_011494743.1:853996-858770 GCF_000754665.1 Bison bison bison | reverse complement strand
GTGAAAAGGCAAAAAGATATGACACTGAAAGGTGAACTCCCCAGGTTGGTAGGTGCCCAATAAGCTACTGGAGAAGAGTGGAGAAATAACTCCAGAAAGAATGAAGAGATGGAGCCAAAGCAAAAACAACACCCAGTTGTGGATGTGACTGGTGATGGAAGTAAACTCCAATGCTGTAAAGAGCAATAATGCATAGGAACCTGGAATGTTAGGTCCATGAATAAAGGTAAATTGGAAGTGGTCAAACAGCAGATGCCAAGAGTGAACATCGACATTTTAGGAATCGGTGAACTAAAATGGACTGGAATGGGTGAATGTAATTTAGATGACCATGATATCTACTACTGTGGGCAAGAATCCCTTAGAAGAAATGAAGTAGCCTTCATGGTCAACAAGAGTCTGAAATGCAGTACTTGGGTACAATGTCAAAAAAGACAGAATGATTTCTGTTCATTTCCAAGGCAAACCATTCAGAATCACAGTAATCCAAGTCTATGCCGCAACCACTAATGCTGATGAAACTGAAGTTGAATGGTTCTAGGAAGACCTACAAGACCTTCTAGAACTAACACCCTAAAAAGATGTCCTTTTCATCATAGGGGACTGGAATGCAAATGTAGGAAGTCAAGAGATATTTGGAGTAACAGGCAAATTTGGCTGTGGAGTACAAAATGAAGCAGGGCAAAGGCTAACAGAGTTTTGCCAAGAGAACAAACTGGTCATAGCAAGCACCCTCTTCCAACAACACGAGAGAAGACTCTACACATGGACATAACCAGATGGTCAATACTGAAATCAGATTGATTATATTCTTTGTAGCCAAAGACAGAGAAGCTGTATACAGTCAGCAAAAACAAGACCAGAAGCTGACTGCTCAGATTATGAACTCCTTATTGCCAAATTCAGACTTTAAATTGAGGAAAGCAGGGAAAACCACTAGACCATTCAGGTATGACCTAAATCAAATCCCTTATAATTATACAGTGGAAGTGAGAAATAGATTCAAGGGATTAGATCTGATAGACAGAGTGCCTGAAGAACTGTGGACGGAGGTTTGTGACATTGTACAGGAAGCCATGATCAAGACCATCCCCAAGAAAAAGAAATGCAAAAAGGCAAAACGGTTGTCTGAGGAGGCCTTACAAATAGCTGAGAAAAGAAGATAAGCAAAAGGCAAAGGAGAAAAGGAAAGATATACCCATTTCAATGCAGAGTTCCAAAGAATAGCAAGGAGAAGTGTCCTATATATATCTATTAAGTCCAGCTGATCTAAAATGTCATTAAGACCACTGTTTCCTTACTGATTTTCTGTCTGGTTGAACTGTCCGTTGTTGTAAGTGGGTTGATAAAGTTCCCTACTGTTATTGTATTAACTTCTCCTTTTATGTCTGTTACTATATTTTATATATTTGTATGCATATAATAGGTGAATATATGTTAATGAGTTTTTATCCATTTCTTATATTTATCATTATATAATGCTCTTTTTTGTCTTTTGTTATAGTTTGTTTTGAACTCTACTCTGTATAATATGAATGTTGCTACCCCAACTTTCTTGTCATTTTCATCTGTATGAAATATTTTTCCATTCCTTCACTTTCAGTCTATTGGTTTCTGTAGCTCTGAAGTGCATCTCTTGTAAGCAGCATATAAATGGGTCTTGTTTATTTTTATCCTGTCAACCACCATGTCTTTTGGTTGGGACACTTTTGACTGACTTTTAAAGTGATTATTGATAGGTGTGTACTTTTGGTAGTTTGGTAGTTCTGTGTTTTCTTTTTATCTCTTTCCCTGTGGTTTTACAATTTTCTGTAGTATTATATTTGTGTAACTTTCTTGTTTTTGTGCACTTATTGTAGGTTTTTTATCTGTGGTTACCATGGGGTTTATATATATGCTGACTTATAACTATACCTTTTGATATATTTGATGCTTTTGATCTAATTGATGCCTTTGAACTGTGGTGTTGGAGAAGACTCTTGAGAATCCCTTGGACTGCAGGGAGATCCAACCAATCCATCCTAAAGGAAATCAGTCCTGAATATTCATTGGAAGGACTGACGCTGAAGCTGAAACTCCAATACCTTGGCCACCTGAATCGAAGAACTGAATCATTGGAAAAGACCCTGATGCTGGGAAAGGAGGAGGAGAATGGGACAACAGAGGATGGGATGGTTGGATGGCATCACTAACTCTATGCACATGAGTTTGAGTAAGCTCCAGGAGTTGGTAATGAACAGGGAAGCCTGGTGTACTGCAGTCCATGGGGTCTCAAAGAGTCAGACACAACTTAGTGACTGAACTGAATAACTATACCTACCTGTTTCAAAGTATAGTTATTTAAGTTCAAACATATTCTAAAGGAAAAAAAATCTATGTTTTTTTCTTCCCTCCCCTATGTTATGTCTTTTTTAATGTTATCTTTATTTTTATCCCTTAACAGTTATAACAGTAGTTATAATTA
The DNA here is from genome assembly GCF_000754665.1 of Bison bison bison. Lineage (NCBI taxonomy): Eukaryota > Metazoa > Chordata > Mammalia > Artiodactyla > Bovidae > Bison > Bison bison. Next base: position 856,306 of record NW_011494743.1, on the reverse strand, counting down.
ATTGTACTTTTTTTTTCAAATCTTCATACTTGCTTAATTAAGTGGTTGATCCACAGCCTGTACTATATATCTGCCTTTACTAGTGGCATTTGTTTTTCCTTTCCTCTAAATTCTTCTTTCCACTTAAAGAAGACCCTTTAATATTTCTTGTATGGTCTTTTTAGTACTGATGAACTCTTATAGTTTTTACTTGTCTGAGAAGCTCTTTATCTTTTCTTCAATTGTGAATGATAACCTTGCTGGGTAGAGTAAACAACACATGAACGCTCTTCATGGACAAAGCCTTGGTTTCTTACAACCCTGTTGTAAGTCCTGCTGGTTTTCAAGTCAGCTCAGGGAACTCATCTTTCTAGTGTTGGGCCCTGAGCCGGGGTGCCCAATATGTGGTTCAAACCCCTCACTCCTCAGGAAGGATCTCGGAACCTGTGATATTATCCTTCTCTTTTGTGTCTCCTCTCAGGGCCACAGATCAACCCCATCTCTTCTCCTCCAGTTGAGGCACAGAGAAGTTCAGTGGCTTTCTCCAGGTCATACAGCCAGCTAATGGTAGATAAAGTTCTAACCAAGTATTAGTCTTTGCAGTGTGTACCTCTGAGATATCTTTAGATGATATGGAAAGTTACATTTTTAACAAAAGGTTGGATGAGCATTGATTTGAAGAAATATGGCTTTAAAATATGTTTTTTTCCCTCCTCTTCCTTCTCTGCTTTTAAGCCTATAACCCCACCCCCACCCCAGGAACACTTTCATCCTTACCAGTCTATTTTAGCATCACTGACTCTTTTTCTACGCCTGCATGGCTGAGACAGTCTTCCTGGCCCACTGATGAATTTGAGTCGGTGCTGCACTTCAAGCCCACTCTGTCTTAGTAAGGGAAGCACGGTGACTGAGCACACAGAGTTGGTTGTAGTTTTCATTCTTTCTCACCGTACATCCTAAGATGCAACCAGAATACCAAATACTTCCACTTCTTGCTTTTCCTCACATTTGTTATTCTCCTAAATTTCTTTTCTGTAAAATCTTACCTATTTCTAAGACCAAGATTTAAAGATTGCACCTCCATTAGAAAGTTCTCCTTTATCTTCCATTCCAGAAAGATCCTTCTCTTTCCAGACTACCTTCTTTCAACACTGTAGCATTATTTTCTTCTGTGCTTTGGAAACACTGAGAGATTATATGTTTCCAACTTTGACTTTTGTGTTCAGTTCACCATATCCTCTATTTGGTGAGTTCTTGATCAGGTTTTGCTGAATTGAACAGAAACTTGATGAGCTCATGGGTACGTATAACTGCCTGGACAGTGTAAAACAGACACCAGTGTTGGGTTTGGGCTCTGCTTATCCAGCTTTGAAGAGCTTGCTCTGTGGATCTCTGTGCCCATTCTCACTTCCTTGTTAATGCCTGGCAGCTTCATTAAAGTGAACTTAAGAGTTTTCCCCCTTTAACCAATTTTAGAATTTGCAATATATTGTCTGACAAGTTCACACGGCATATCTTTTTGTAAAATATTTCACACATTCAAAAATGCATGTCTGTAATGCTTTAATTATTCAGAAAGTGGATAGTTCTAAGAAAAAATGAAAATAACTGCTCATTTATATAAATGTCTTGAGAGTCACAAAATTCATTCTTAATTCTGTTTATAAAAATTTCATGTGTTTCTAATTTTGAAATAGTACACCTGAACACCCTATTCTCCTTTCTGTAAAATAATGAGGAGCCATTTATAACAGCAGAAAGATATTAGAGAGCATAGGTAAATCAAGAATTTGGGTAGTATACTCATTTTCACTATATTGATTCTTCCAATCCATGAACATGGTATATTTCTCCATCTATTAGTGTCCTCTTTGATTTCTTTCACCAGTGTTTTATAGTTTTCTATATATAGGTCTTTAGTTTCTTTAGGTAGATATATTCCTAAGTATTTTATTCTTTTCGTTGCAATGGTGAATGGAATTGTTTCCTTAATTTCTCTTTCTGTTTTCTCATTATTAGTGTATAGGAATGCAAGGGATTTCTGTGTGTTGATTTTATATCCTGCAACTTTACTATAATCATTGATTAGTTCTAGTAATTTTCTGGTGGAGTCTTTAGGGTTTTCTATGTAGAGGATCATGTCATCTGCAAATAGTGAGAGTTTTACTTCTTCTTTTCCAATTTGTATTCCTTTTATTTCTTTTTCTGCTCTGATTGCTGTGGCCAAAACTTCCAAAACTATGTTGAATAGTAATGGTGAAAGTGGGCACCCTTGTCTTGTTCCTGACTTTAGAGGAAATGCTTTCAATTTTTCATCATTGAGGATAATGT
>NW_011494743.1:836363-853662 GCF_000754665.1 Bison bison bison | reverse complement strand
ACTGGGACGACCCAGAGGGATGGTATGGGGAGGGAGGAGGGAGGAGGGTTCAGGATGGGGAACACATGAGAAATAAAGGAATAAAAATTTATTAAAAAAAAAATAATTACTTTCAATGTAAATGGATTAAATGCTCCAACCAAAAGACACAGATTGGCTGAAAGGATACAAAAACAAGACCCTTATATGTGCTGTCTACAAGAAACCCACTTCAGACCTAAAGACACATATAGACTGAAAGTGAGAAGATGGAAAAATATATTCCATGCAAATGGGAAGCAAAAGAAAGCTGGAGTAGCAATCCTCGTATCAGACAACACAGACCTTACATTAAAGAATATTACAAGAGATAAGGAAGGACACTACATAATGATCAAGGGATCAATCCAAGAGTAAGACATAGCAATTGTAAATATGCACCCAATATAGGAGCACCTCAATACATAAGACAAACACTAACAGATATAAAAGGAGAAATTAACAGTAACACAATAATAGTAGGAGACTTTAACACCCCTCTCACACCAATGGACAGATCATCAAAACAGAAAATTAATAAGGAAACACAGGTCTTATATAATAAAAAAAAAAAAAAAGAATTTGTTTATATCTTGATTGCTCCAGAAAGAATGTAAGGTGGCTTATGAAGATATGTAAAGTACTCAGATTATCATAAAAGATAAACAAGGTTTGGGGGCAAGGTGCGGTCAGAGTCCAGATGAAGTGCCTGTGAAAATACACAAGTTGTCCACACATTAGGTGCTGAGATTTTTAGCAGTCAGTTTGAAGAGGAAGTTTGGGGATTAATGCCCACTCACCTGAATTTCTGTTCTAACAAGTCCTGGCCTGTCTTTGCAAATGAGTCACGATGGCCAGTTAAGCGGTTGCAGAGGGAAGTGTACTTTGTGGTTTGGGCAGAGAACTGCAGGAACTGGATGTCCTTCATTCAGATCTCTAATAAGCCAAACCCTCCCTCGCTGTCGCGTCTGTTCCCGTGTTCCACTTGCCGCTTTCGTTCTGTTTGCTCTGTGTGTCTCTGCGTTTCTTGTTCCTTCGCCTTACTCTTCTGAGGACAGTTCTGTCCTGACACAAGTGGAGACAGAGACACACTGAGGCAGAGAGGCCCCTTGGCTGTGAGCAGGGTAAGAATAATCATAATCCAGTAAAACCAAATACTTCAAAAAGAGAATTGCCCCATGTTCGTTGAAGCAAAGTAAAATCACAATGTTGGCTGGAAATTTCACCAGAGATATGCATAAATCTCAGAGTAATTTGACTTGAGCTGGAATTCAGTATTTATTTATTTTTTTTACATTTAAAGCTATAGGGAGCTGAGAAATTGGCTTCAAATGAGGGGGAAAAGATGAAAGAAAGAAAGAAAAATGAATCATTTTAGGCCCATTTGTTGTTGTTGTTTTAGTCACTAAGTCGTGTCTAACTCTTTGCCACCCCATGGACTGTAGTCCACCAGGCTCCTCTGTCCTTGGAATTTCCCAGGCAAGAATAGCCAAGTGGGTTGCCATTTCCTACTCCGGGGGATCTTCCCAACCCAGGGATCAAACCTATGTTTCCAATTGCCTTGAAATAAAAGAAGTCTTGATAGATGCTGTGGAAAGAGAAAGTCTAAGGCGCTGTTGCTGTGCTCTGAGACGACAGGCCTAGGAAAGCAGTCACGGCCCCGGCTGGTCGAGACGCTCATCCTGGAGGAGTGGTGCGTGTGCTGGCTGAGGGGCTCCTGGGGAGGAAGAGCATCAGAGGGGAGGGGATGGCTCTTGGGAAACGGGCTGGCCATTCTGCGGTAGAATCTATAGGAAAGGCAGTCTGGGCGAAGTGAGTAAAATAATCAGCTATCCGAGGGGATTCATTTTGATATTTGGCAAAACTAATACAATTTGTAAAGTTTAAAAAAAAAAAACAAAACTGAAGTGAAACCTAGAGGGAATAAAAAGTGTTCAAAATCTCAAAAAAAAAATAAATAAATAAATAAATAACATGCACTTAAGCAAAATGGTGACCAGACGTTTCTATTGGAAGTAGAAATAGATAAGGCTGTAAGAAGCTGTGCAGTGTCTGAAGGCCCGTCTACACATTTTCAACAGAGAAGGTTGAAATTTCCAAGTGGAAATGACATGATCACATTTTTAGAAAGGTCTTTTGCTTTACTCTTGGGTCTCTTTTCTTCTACTCATGTTGTTCAAGCTGCACAGGCTCCTGCCACTTTCTGGATCCTTGTGGTTTTTCTCTGGCCTCCAGCCTGTGTAATAATCTGCCTGGAATCCTGTTCCGTGACCCACCCTATCTCTCCTTTACGTTCTACCACAACAAACCTCTGTTCACTCATTTTGCTGCACCTTTTAGTGCCCCTGCCCCCACTGGACTATAAACTTTTTGAGGAGGGAGAGGCCAGGACCGTCCTGCTCACTGTGCACCGGCTGTGTCTGCAAGTGGTGTATCTGCAACACAAGTGCTGAGTGAATGGACTTGTCCGGAGATGAATAAGTTGAGCAAAGAGACTGGATGAAGTGAGTGTTCACTCCACAACTTCCCATGAAAATATCTACTGTGTGTCATGACCTGCAGAAGGTGCTTAGAACACGAAGACAGATGGAGATGATGCTGTCCTCAGGGTGGCCAAACTCAGGGGCAAAGGTTAATGTGCTGCCTAGACATCATATGAGGTTGTGATGAGTGCTGTAAGAAAGGCTGGCCAGTAATGCCCCAAGGGAGGCAGTGACCGGCTCCAGCAGGGAGACTCGGGCAGGTGCTCTCCGGGAGGCTGTGTGTGCTGAGTCTGAATGGTGATCAGCAATGCAGCTGCAGGATGTGCCCGGGTGGGAGTGCTCACCTGCTGCTCTGCTTTCTGGGATGAGTGACCTGTTTAATGCACCTGCAACTTGGGGAGTTGTTTTAGTTCACCCTATATTTTTGGTTTGTTTATTTTATGTGGTGTGTGTGTGTGTGCTCACTCAATTGTGTCTGACTCTTTGTAACCCCATGGACTGTAGCCTGCCAGACTCCTCTGTCCATGGAATTTTCCAGGCAAGAATACTGGAATGGGTTACCATTTCCCACTCTAGGAGATCTTGCCAACCCAGGGATCAAACCTGTATTTCTTGTGTCTTCTGCATTAGCAGGCAGATTGTTTATCACTGTGCCACCTAGGTAGGTAGGTTTAGTCACTCAGTTGTGTCTGACTCTTGTGACCTCATGGACTGTAGCCTACCAAGTTCCCCTGTCCGTGGGATTTCCCACGCAAGAATACTGGAGTGGGCTGTCATTTCCTTCTCCAGGGGACTGTGCCACCTGGGAAGCCCTATTTTATGTGGACTTATTGTCAAATCAAATCAAATATTGTAAAAGGAGATGATGCTGGGCTGAAAGCCAGGGAAAGAACACAGGGGGACAGATTTCTCTCTCAACATGAAGGAAATCTTGGGCAAGGGTAGGACTCTGAAAAGCAAATGGGCTGACTCGAAACAGTGTTTCTCATCATTGACAATACACCAGTACATGCTGGAGGGCTGAGTGTTGGAGAGGGAGGAGATTGCCTGTATCTAAATCTCAGTTCTGCCCCTGTGAGCTCTGGGCCCTAAGTCAGTCAGCTTTCTGTGACCCAGTCTTCTCATCATAAAATGGTATTTATCTCATAGGGTCATTATAAGGATTAAATGGGTTTCAACCTGCAAAACACTTTGAATAGTACCTGGCATGTGGTAATTACCACATTAGTGTTATCTGTGGTGATGGTAATGATGATCGTGTTGATGATAATGATGGTGACAATGGTGATTGTGGTGGTGATGATGGAGGTGATGCTCATGAGGGTGGTGATCATGATGATGAAGGTGGTGCGGATGATGATGGTGGTGGGGATGGTAGTGGTGGTGACAGTTGTGATGGTCATGATGGTGACGATGACGATGAGTGGCTGAATCTTACGCCTTTTGAGGAAGTTTTAAAATCTGAGAGCCAGAAGTCCTTCATTGCAGGAAGGGACACACATTGAAATTATCTCTATGAATTTGTATTATGCTAAATTTATGATGCTGGAAATTCAGATTCTGGGTTGCCCAAAATAACCTGTCAGATTGTAGTACATCTTAACAGAATGAATGGCTTAACATGACAGAAGTCTGTAAGTGGCCCTGCCACTCTGGATACCCTGACTGTGGCTGCTCCAGGTTGTGGACCTATTTATGTGGTAGATAGAAGATTCGCAGACAGCCTAAGGAATTGGGAGCCCAAGAGAAAAGGCTCTAAGCTTTGAACTGGGTTTCAGACTTATACTTTTATTTGAATAAGGCTGGTTGCTTCAAGATTCTCTTAAGTTCCTGGTCTTTGCAAGCTATAGATGACAAGTCCGTCTCATCCACTGCGTGTCCATGGGTGGGTTCCCAGCACCTGCTCTGCTGCCAAAGGGAATGGCTGCAAGCTGCCTCTGCTTCCCACCCGCCCTCTCTCTGAAGTACACTGGGATGTTCTCTCTGTGCTGGCTCTTGCAGCAGTGTTCTGGTGGTTGGGCTGATGACAAGGGGTTTTGAGAGCTCTTGGACCTGGAAAGCCTACTTCTTGTCTGCTGCATCATTCCATGTTCTGAGTAACACAGGACAGTCTGCTCATGGTTGTGACCTCATGCCTAGCATCATTTGGGTTATCACATCTCATCATCTTATTTGGAAGGACAAATCTCATTTATTAGCAAATGCATCTGTGCAATGGGAACAATTTTGAGGATTAAAAGAGTATAAAGCACTGAGAACTATGCCTGGCAAATAGCAAATGCTTTATAAATCCTAAGTCATTTAGTTTTCCGATAACTCTGAGCTGCATACAATTATTATCTCCATTGTGATGATGTGGAAACCAATGCACAGTGAGACTCAGTAACTTTCAAGATTGCACAGCTATCTAAGAGTAGTTTTCAAGCAAGGGGATCTGATCTGGAGTTCATTCTCTTAACCACTAAGCGTTGTACCTCAAGGGGCTGTGGCCTGTTGTCTTGTGGGGGTTGTGGATTGGTTGGCTAACTGAATTGACTTAGACATGTGGTTTTACAGGATATAAGATTTATTATTAATCTTTTGAGAATTCAGCTATGGCTGGCATATGATGAAGAAGGGTTTGGGGGATTTTGCTAGCCATTAAACAATGACCCTATTAGAATGTATTTCTGTTAGTTGACGGCCTTGTGGGCAGTCTGGCATGTTCTTGTTAGATGAAGAAATGGCATCTTTATGCAGGTTTCTATCAAATGCTTTGATGAAATAAGGTAATAAGCACAGCATATTGTAGCATTATTTGATGATTGTGTGGAACAGAATGATTATGGAAAATAAAAGTTTGTTTTGTTATATTACGCTTTTCTTACCTCATCTGTAGTAACTTAGCTAATTATAGAACATTCCTTATTTGTACTTTGGAAAAAAATAGAGTATTTGCACCTTGCTCAATTTTATTGTGGTACAAGAAGTAGTCCTCAGGGTTATCCCAATTACAGGTAAGAGAGGCAACTTGAATACTGATAATATCACAATTTACTATGTAAATAATTACTGTTAAAATTATAAATAGGGGCATAGTCAAATTGTTTTAATGTAAGCAAATTTTTCCTTTCCTTATGGTTAATTCTGTAATATATTTTCATGACTTTTATAAACATGATTGAGGAATCAGGATGTTCAGACTGATTAAAAGGGATAGAATCTCTTTGCCTTCATAGCTCTAAGAGTTGGCATTCAATATGCATGATTGGTAAATATGAAGGATGAGTGAAGATGACTCATTCTCAGTCATCTAGACCAGAGTTTCTAGCTGGATCTGCCAATTCTCTGCTCTGACTGCACACTGGAATCACCCAAGAAGCTGCAAAAGCCCCCAGTACCCAGGCCTCCCTGGGTCTGGATCCCCAGCACAGTGGGAACTGCTGGGGATACAACACTGAACAGCATGGGCAAGCTCCTGCTGTGTTGAGCTGACAGTGTAATCAAGGGAAACTGAAAACGTAAAAACTGTAAGATATGCAGCATAAGGCAGAGAGAGTAGATGAGCAGAGAGAAGTCGAGGGTGTCTAAATCTTGGGAAATCCAGACATCTGACACAGTTCTCATGTTAATTGTTGGCTTGGGGCACACCCGTTTCCTTCACCCACCCCTCTGTTTTTGTATGACTTCTTTATCCTAAGCTGAATTGTCCTCCCTCAAGTCCTTTGTGCTTCTTTTTCTATAGCTTCCAGCCATTAACTTCGATAGCGTCCAGAACAGCATAATGAAGTCTGAGCCTGCCGTCAGGGCAGGTGGGCACAGAGCTCGAGGTCTGTGGCATGAGTCCACAGAAGCTGTTGAACTCGAAAATTTTAGGTAAGAAATCCAGCATGTTTCTTGCCTTCGGCAGCCTGGGCTGCTAATTAGCCCAAAGACTTATTTAAGTTTGTCACAGGGGCTAAAATGGGAAGTCCATGTTAAAATTTACCATGGGGAGTCTGAACTTAATAATTGTAGTTAGCACTTAGCCCACTCCCGGAAGTGCTGTGTGAGCAACAGACTGCCTGCAGATGGAAGTGACCTGGGAGCTTCGGGACACCTGGCTGACATACATTTGGCGTTTGCTCCATCAGGTTGACCTGGCGAGGCTGATAGTGAGCTTTGTCTTTAGCTTTTGGGGGGTGCATATCTCGCCTGCTATGAGGAGGCATGAGAGCCCTCGCTGTGAGCAATCATGATGGCTGAGGACGTGGTTGTCAAAGTGCTCAGGCTTTCAGTTGAAATATTGCTCACCTTTCACGTTGAAAGTGCCAGCCCACGGTTTGCTCTCCTGTTGCCATGGAGACCTCTTAGCAGCTGTATGCTGTCATAGGCCACCCCTGTTCAGGGAGCTGGTTCTCTCCAGCTCTCCCTGTGGTAAGGTCATTTGACACTAAGTACCATGTAAATAATGAATGACATGAAATACCAATATAAATATTCTAGAATGATCATTTATTTTTTTGGCCTAAGTCTTCTTTCTCTGTTATTTTCTGACAGTGAATTTAATAGTCCACAAACATCACATGATGTTACATGAGTTAATATTTTTAAAATACATGTTTAGTGAGAAATGCAGAAGTCTTTAAAAAATTGTTACATATTCAGTCTGCCCATTCTGTGTACTAAGAACTATGACAGCCCCCCTCTACTATGGAACTAGATTAGGGGGCACAGTCAGTCCCATGACCTCTGACATCGCATGAGGGTGGAGCCGTACAAATGGCAATAATAAGGCTACAAAACCTGCCTCTGAGGTGGTGTATTTATGGAACTCCAGTGTATTTAGCCTAGTTCTAAAAATTAGTCTATTTGAATGTACACGAAATATCATATTATATATTCCATAGCAATGTGATCCTTTTAAAGGGTATGGCTTTGGGATATTTTTAACCTTTCTTTTGGATGTAATATCAGGAGAGAAAAAACTGAAGTTAGACTATCTCACCACTTTGTTGTATTCACACCCCGCCCCCCGCCACCCCCTGCCACACACACACAATCCACAACCACAAAAGCTCTCACAGTTGAAGGGCTGTTGACCACAAGGAGATATGTATGGTGTCCAGTGGTGTTAACAGCTATAGTGGCCACAGCCGTGGCAGGGAGTGAGGTGAAGGGAGGGGGCCTTGTCTGCCTGTTGCACGCTGTCTAGATCACGTACTCTAGTGCTCTTTCTCTCCACGTGGCCTTTTCTTCCCTCTCACAGATTTTAACTATTAAGTGTTTATAGGGAATAATATAATGTAATAAAATGAAATATATATGCTTGACTCTAATCTTTATTATTAACTCTATAATTTAATTTCCACCTTCTATTTCAACAGCTGATACTTGCTTTGGCAATACACTGGATTTCAAGAATCCTTCAACATTTGCATGCATATAGGTGATCTTCCTCTGCATTGGTAATTTTGAGGCAGTCTAAATAATTTTTATTACAAAATGCTTTTCTGTTTGTTTCATCTTAGTATAAACTACAAGAATGAGAGAAATTTCAGCAAACATCCCCAGCATAAACTATTTCAGGAGATATTTACAGCCTTGGTGAAAAATAGACTCATATGCAGGTAAGACTGTCCCAGAAAGAAAAAGACATTTACCCAAGAATGGCATGTATTATGTATCTTGTTTCTAGCATCCAGTTTGAAGCAGTTTATGAATGTAACATGCTCAAAGGATGAAACAGAGCAAAGACCATTTCAAAGGAGCTGAATGAATCATCACTGCAGATGATATCATTAAAATTACTCTGGTTAGGCCTGAATTTAGCTGAATTTTATGATAGACAAGCCAGAATGGGAACACACCCAAGTCACGCTGTTTTCCTTGTCTTGAGCTTGGATATTCAGGAGGCGTTTATCACAGAGACATCGGGTAACACCATGGCCAGCATCCTCAAAGTCCGGATTTGCAGTCAATCCAAGCACTGATTAACTGGGCTGCTGCAGCCTGGACCTCAGGGAAAGGATGGGGTGAGATAACCAGTTACAGCCTGGGGACGATATTTCTTTTCAGGACAAAGTCAAATGTTCTTTCCTCTGCTCTCCTTTGTCTTAACACTGGTGCACTGTGGGCTGCAGGGAAGGGCTAGCTGGCCGGCCCTCCAGATTCCCTCCTGAAAATACCAGGGGTTTTCAGTGAGCCATTGCCTGGTGCCGGATTGTAGTCAGGAGTGACCTTTCTCTTGGTCCTGGGCCACTTGCAGTGGGAGCTGTGCTGCTGTCAGGCTGGAAGGAGACTCCCAGCACCCTTCGTGGCTGGGCCGGCCTTCTACTCTTCCTGAGAGGCCAGACTTTCTCCCCCCAGGCACTAGCGGAAAAGCCCAGGAAGAACCTTGGATCTTCCCCATCACTCTGGAACTTGATTGAGATATCTGAATTCTGTCCCAGTGAGATGGGAAAGATTGCTCTTATTCTGGAAAATAGAAAGATTACTGAAAATTTAATGACTGACTGAAATAAGACTGACTTGGTCCAGTACAGTAGAACAGCATCCCTAAGCAGAGTGTAAGTGGTAGTCTGAGGATTTGGTCTTTTGGAGGGGTTATTTAGTATTAAAAACTTAAGTACTGACAGTGACTGCCAAATAAATTGGTTTAATTTAAAACAATCTAGGGTTGGGATTGCATGTGCCATGGCTTCGTATGTGGTTTAAGCAGAAGATCAGAAGATCAGAAGACTGGCTCAGATGACACAAGACGCCTAGAATCTTTACCAAGGTTATGTGATTGGGTTACAGTCAATATTGTCAATATCCTCAAAAGATTGTTGAAAGATTAATGACCATGGCAGAGGACCTGAGGTTGTCCTGGACTATCTGCTCTTGTGCTTGAACAGAGTAAGAGCAATGTTAGTAGCACAGTAATTATGCCTGAAATGGTATTATTGGAAAATTGAAGTTCTTTAATTTGTTTTGAAGATGGTAATCATAGACTCCTCAGGGGATGTCCAATAGGTCATTTGTTGGGTTGGTACTTTGGGGAAGGCATAAATTTTCCTGTATTGAGTGTAGAGATCTTACTATCTCTCTGCCCTGCAGACACCAGGTACAGGAATCATCAGGAAAGATAGGCAGGTGAGGGCTGGCCTCCAGCAGCTGAAAGAGATCTTAACAGTTCTGAGGTCAAGAGATGTCCTGTGAGGACATTTTCAAATTCTTAGTGATTATCGAGGCATCTTACACTGGACGGAATTATTGACTTGCAACACAATCAGTTCCTGGAAATCTTTAAACCTGGGAGAGATGATTATAGATATCTTTGCTCTCCTGGGAGGAGAAGGAATTTAGGAATGTTGAACATCAAGAGCATCCTTTCATGTCATCCTCACTGCTGACAGATTGTTACCTCCAGTTCTATTCTAAAAGCAGGGTTGGGTAAAAGATGGATTAAGTAGAAAGGTCTTCCATTGTTTCTTACCCCATATAACCTTGTTTGTTTGGCCAGAACTACCTGTTTTTTCTTTTCCCTCTAACTTTAGTCTAGTAGAAATACATCTCAGGACCTTTACTGGTATGGTTTCCTATCCCTTTTCTTTGCAAACATCAGATTTGATGTTGACTGAAAGGCTTGGATTCAGTTCAAGAAACAAATTATTGAGCCTCACCATGTACATGTCAGAGAGGGTGAAAGTACAGAGATGACTAGGACACACGGTCTCTTTCTTCCTAGGGACTCACTCCGGTCAGCTAGTTACCCACATCTCAGTACAAAGAAACTGTGACAAAAAGTGAAGTATATTACGACAAACATAGGGTGGATGAAGTTGCAGGGGTGTGGACTTCGGCCTTTGGTCCAACTCTGGCTATATGTAAGATTGGGCATGTTTCAGATGCTGTGCTGCTCAAGTTCACCCTGAGAATACGGCTGACTGGGAATTCAGTCTCACCTACTTATACCCATTGGACATTTTTTTTGTTTGTTCCTCTTCTATTTCATTTTCCTCAACAACATTCACCTCTAAACCACACTTCTGGATACCCTGTTTCCTGGGTTGTTTTCCTAAGATTGACTTGTAATTTCCCCTTTGTTCTCAGAAATAACATTGCCAAGCAGCATCTGAAATGAGACAAGAGTTGTTACTCCAGAGTCAGATGAGGCAACCACCTCACAGTAGACCTCAAAGGGCAAGCGAAAATGTCTCTGAACCTGAGGTCACTCTGGGTTGTACATGGCAATAAATCTTGATGTGTGGCAGGGGATATAAATGGATTTTCATCTTCCCACTTTTCCTTCTACCCTGAGATCATTTGTCCTCAGTAGAGTCTGCTGTTTGAAAATGCATCCACCTCTTTTTCATCTTATTTGCCTGTGCAAGAAAGCACAGAGTTATGAGATTGTGTAGGGAAGTAGAAACTGTTACAACACTGGCACATTTAAACCAGAAAAAGATGATTATAGATGTCTTTGCTCTCATGGGAGGAGAAGGAATTTAGGAATGTTGAACATCAAGAGTATCCTTTCGTGTCATCCTCTCACTGCTGACAGATTGTTACATCCAGTTCTAGTCTAAGTAGGGTTGGGCAAAAGATGGATTAACTGTTAATCCATGCATGGATTAAAAATTAACTGACCGCTTATAAAGTCAACCTCTACTCCAGGATCTTTCTGTGTAACTGCTCCTCTGAGGCACCTCTGTTGGTCTATTCCCTGCTGATTGCCAGAGGATGGGAATATTCTATGCTGCTGCTGCTGCTGCTAAGTCGCTTCAGTCGTGTCCAACTCTGCGCGACCCCATAGACGGCAGCCCACCAGGCTCCACCATCCCTGGGATTCTCCAGGCAAGAACACTGGAGTGGGTTGCCATTTCCTTCTCCAGTGCATGAAAGTGAAAGGTGAAAGTGAAGTCGCTCAGTCGTGTCCGACTCTTAGCGACCCCATGTACTGCAGCCCACCGGGCTCCTCCGTCCATGGGACTCTCCAGGCAAGAGTATAAGACATAACCTAACTTGTGAAACTGGATGAAGATGTAGAATTTCATGCAGTTATTGCAAGTGATGGTGCTGAACTGGCAGGACCTGATCAGTGAGGCCCTGGCAGAATCAGACCACCTGATGATTGTAGAAGAGAGTATTAACAAGGAAGGTGACAGACTGAAATTCAGAAAAGCATGTTTTGAATAGCAAAGATTAGGAGAAGCCATTAGGAGACATGGATGGATCTTTCTAAAATATTTACAAAAATGAACCTGTTTTATGCTGCAGAAATAAAAAGTAAATTCAAGGAAATTGGATCATGTTATATGACTTTGTCAGAAAATATATGCCAAGAAGTGTCAGGTGAACCCATTATATAGTTTTCAGGTCAGAGTTGCATTATACGTTAAATTTTGTTAAATGTAAAATAAAATATATCTAAGTTTCATGATTTATTTGTTACACTATTGGGTTTAACAAAACTTCTTTCAAGTTTTTGATAAGATCTTACAGAAAAACCTGAACAAACTTTTTTAGTCACCTCAATAATATTTTAATTACACCGTGTCCCCTTCTCTGTAATATGAAAATTGGGGTTATTTTAAAGTAGGTTCTCAGGAATTCCCTTGTTGCCTAGTGGTTAGGATCCTGGGCTTTCACTAAGGTGGCCCAGGTTCAAGGCATGGTCAAGGAACTGAACTGAGATCTCACGATCCACATGTCACAATCAAAAAAAAAAAAGAATAAATAAATAAAGTGGGTTCTCTTTTAGGTATGACTATCCTAGTAATTGGAGAAGGCAATGGCACCCCACTCCAGTACTCTTGCCTGGAAAATCCCATGGACGGAGGGGACTGGTGGGCTGCAGTCCATGGGGTCGCTAGGAGATGGACACCACTGAGTGACTTCACTTTCACCTTTCACTTTCATGCATTGGAGAAGGAAATGGCAACCCACTCCAGTGTTCTTGCCTGGAGAATCCCAGGGCCTGGTGGGCTGCTGTCTATGGGGTCGCACAGAGTCGGACATGACTGAAACGACTTAGCAGTAGCAGCAGCATCCTAGTAATTGCCAGGATATCTCCTCTTCTCCCACCTGTAACTTTTTTTTCCACCTGTAACTTTTATAGAAGTGAGTGTGTTTCAGGTTCTTTAAGTTCAGTTAAAAGAGAACCACCTGATCTAATTAAGCATGCTTTTTTTTTTGTCCATAAGTGCAGTCACTTTTCTGATAAGAACAAGTTGGCATCCTTATTTTACATCACATTTCCTGAAATACATGCTACAAATTTGAAGTATTTTGGAAATGCATCTAGGAAGTCTGGATTAGGAAGCTGTTTGCACTTTCTACAAGAACTGCTCAAGAGCTCAAGGACTGCTTGAATTAGGGAAAGATATCTGGTCCAAACCATCACAATCCAATTAAAAATGCTGAAAGTGTTCTGTGACCTTCCCAGGGACCTCTAGCCCAGGAGACCTATGGAGTTACTTGTTTGCCGCTTACCCCTCTGTTGTCCACATCCACACTAGAATCGAGGCCACAAGGCAAGTGCATCTTCTTTGGAGCTTTGCCTAATCTTCAGCTTCAGCTCTCTAGAGCTATTACGGGGACCAAAGGGTCGGAAGAAACAGCAATCTCATCAGAGTCTTGATTAAGTTCTTAAAATAGACCAAGGTGATGGAGAGATGCTTTTTCTTTTTAAAAAGAATTTTTTTGGCTTTATGGCATGTGGGATCTTATTTCCCTGACCAGGGATCAAACCCACACCCCCTGCACCACAAGTTCAAGTCAACCACTGGGCTACCAGGGAAGTTCCAAGAGTGGCTTTTTCTGTGATTTTATCCCATCAGGTAGTAGAGAGGCCAGTAGGAGCCTCTGAAGACTTCTTCTCCCCCAGGAAAAGAGAACCCTGGTCACTTTGGTAAAGTGTGCAGAGAGCTCAGACCTCTCTAGAGAGGTCTTCATGTCAGTCCCAGAAATTGGACAGAGAGAAAGGCTCATTAAGGTCCCCAGCATGTTAGGTTTGGGTCTTTAGATACCTAAAAAAAAATCTCCTGGTAGTCCAGGTAAAACTCCAGTTTCTTTCTGGTTCACAGTTTCCTCTGAGGTCTTCTTCCTCCTTTGCCTTGTCTCTCGCTCCTGCCCAGCACATCCTTTGGGCTCACCAAGGTGAGACTGAACCCTTTATTGTTTCTTGGAAAGTTATTCTGTCTCTGTCTTGCCTCTGAGCCTCAGCGCCTGCTCATCTTTGTCTGAAGCCTGCCACCCCCACCTCTTTGCCTTTCTGGCTGTTCCGGCTCCTCAAAGGACCCTGCGCCCATGCTCCTCCCGCTACGTGCCGAGCTGAGCTCTTCAGGAACAGAGCTTGGGTCTTTTATTGCCAACTCAAGCCATTGATGCTGGCTTTATTGGAGAGTGTGCAGACTGAGAGTCTTCATGAAGTGGAATTTCTTTGCATTAAATTTTTTTGATTACTATAAAAATTTGAAAAACACAGAAAGCTATAAAAAATGAAAATTTACCCTTTATACCACCCTAGAAGTTGCTACATTAACTCTTTTCTTACACTATGTGTTTATTTATGTGGCTGTGTCGGGTCTTGGTTGCAGCACTCAGGATCCTTGACCTTGCTGCAGCTTATGGGAGCTTTAGCTGAGGCATGTGGGATACCTCCCTGACCAGCTCCCGGCATGGGGAACCCAGAGTCTTAGTCACTGGACCACCAGGGAAGTCCCAGAAAAAGCTACATTAACTCATATTATATTTCCTTGTAATCTTGTAAAAACACTATATGCTTGTTTATTCCATTTATGTGACAGATTATTGTTGTTCAGTCACTAAGTCATGTCTGACTGTGACCCCCATGGACTCCAGCATACTAGGCTTCCCTGTCCTTCACCATCTCCTGGAGTTTGCTCAAACTCATGTCCATTGAGTCAGTGATGCCATCCAACATCTCATCCTCTGCCACGCCCTTCTCCTCCTGCCCTCAATCTTTCCCAGCATCAAGGTCTTTTCTAGTGAGTTGGCTCTTGACATCAGGTGGCCAAAGTATTGGAGCTTTATCTTCAGCATGATGATTAATGATTCCTAACCTGGAGCAAATATGTAGTTCTTACATGTTATTGTCGTTCAGTTGCTAAGTTGTGTCCAACTCTTTGTGACCCCATGGACTACAGCATACCAGTCTTCCCTGGCCTTCACTATTTCCTGGAGTTTGCTCAAATTCATGTCCATTGAGTCACTGATACTATCTAACCATTTCATCCTCTGCTGCCTTTTTCTCCTTTTGTCTTCAATCTTCCCAGCATGAGGGTCTTTTTCAACGAGTCAGATCTTCGCATCAGGTAGCCAAAGTATTGGAGCTTCAGCAGCAGTTATTCTAATGAATATTCAGGGTTAATTTCCTTTAGGATTGACTGGTTGGATCTCCTTGAAGTCCAAGGGGCTCTCAATAATCATCTGCAGCACCACAATTCAAAAACATCATTTCTTCAGTACTCAGCCTTATTTATGGTCCAACTCTCACATCTGTACATGACTACTGGAAAAAACCATAGCTTTGACTATATGGACCTTTGTCACCAAAGTGATGTCTCTTTTTAGTACACTGTCTAGGTTTGTCATAGCTTTTCTTCCAAGGAGCAAGCGTCTTTTAATTTCATGGTTTCAGTCACCATCTGCAATGCTTTTGGAGCCCAAGAAAATAAAATCTGTCACTGCTTCCACTTTCCTCACAAATAGAATTTGCCATGAAGTGATGGGACCAGATGTCATGATCTTAGTCTTTTTGAACATTGAGTTTGAAGAAACCGGCTTTTTCACTCTCCCCTTTCACCTTCGTCAAGAAGCTCTTCAGTTTCTCTTTGCTTTCTGCCACTAGAATTTCATGTTAATTTCTCCTAAAATGTTATTTAGTTTACCCCAAGCTTAAGTTGTTTATATATGCACACTATATGTATGTACACACACGCATGCACACACACACACACACACACACAGAGTCATCCAGTTCTCTCTTTTTTTTTTTTTTTTTTTTTACTGTTTACTACTGCTTCCTAGGAAACTCATTCACTCAAATGGCTAACAGGCAGAGAATTAAAATCATCCCAACTTGTCAGGAGAGGACCACTTCTTGTTTGTCCACACATAAGCACCAGAGCCAGTTTTAAACTTGACCAAATCAATAATTGACAGTTTCCCATCAGTGCCTGAGCTTCTGAGAACCAGGGAGTAAGCTAAAGCACATTCTGGATCCCCCTTTACATGGCCAAAATCAATCCGTCCCGAGGACACCCCCCACTTAGGAAAGTCACCATTCCTGACTTTCTCTGTCAGCTTTTCTCTGAGAGATGGAAACCTCTCTCCTGCTATAGTCTTTTCCTTCACATGTTGATTGGTGGACTTCTTTGGGCATCTCAGCATCACCATGCCTAAAATAGGACTTCTGATTTCTCTTATTCACCTTGCCTTCCTCTCAACTCTAGTCTCTCCCACGTGTTGACCTGTCTGCTGCACAGTCTCTTGCGCTGACCATGCTCCTGGCTGACTGGGCTCCTGGCTCTGACCGTGACTCCCTGTAGTGTTCTTAACAGCACATCCCGAAGGATCTATTCAGAATCTCTGTCACATGATGTGAGTCCTGTGCTTAAAGGCTGCCTGTGACTTTCTGGAGTAAAAAGTCCAAAATCCCTGTTGCTATTCTACAAAGATCTGCAGAACTGGCTCTTGCCGTCTCTATAACATCAGCTCCCATGACTCTGTCTTTGCTCTTCTTGCTCCAGCCTTCAAGGGTTTCCCTGCACAAACCAGTGCATACACACTTCAGTCTTTGGCTGTTCAGACCTCGACTCATTCCTGAGTTCACTCAGATGCTACTCGTATCTGAAAACATTTCTCTGACTCTCCTAAACGCGCATTCCCAGGACTCCCTAAACCGTTAGCGTTGTTGTTTTTCCCTGGTCACCACCTGATGTGCAGTTTTGTTTGTGTGTGGGTTATTGGTCTTCTTTCTCTTGATGGTAACCTCTATGAACACCAGGGCATAGTTGTGGCAGGCTGCAGTCCTGGGCGTGTGACAGCGTCTGGATCCTGGTAGGTGATGAGAGTAACTATCTGAAAGCATTCAATCTCTGAACTTTCACCAGTCATGCAGAATAAACAGCTAGGACAGTCGTTTCTATTCAAAATCTGGCTTTCAGGACCAACATGACCTATCAGATAGACCTCTGACTGGGTGTCTCTTCTGGGCCAGATTTAGTGGATGACACAGCCCATTAAGAACAGTGGGACAAGTCAGTAAAAATTCCCTGAGTACTCACTTATAATTCATGTCTTCACATGTTTTATTTAAGTTTTTACATCTCTATTTTGATGTGAATTTTACTTTTACAACTATCCAAAAGAAAAAAAAAAGAATCTATCATAGGGATTTGACATAATATTTATTTTGAAACAGGTCTCAGTGTCTCCACAGTAAAATTTTGAGACAAATATGGCAGTTTTTGGTGGTGTTTGTTTTGTGTGGATGAGAAGGGCGATCTCATAGTGGCCCCTCTGAAGACGCCGCCGCTTCTGGGTGAGAGGCGGCTGAGGTTTAAGCTCTGGCGTTGGCGTCAGCCCTGGGTGGAGTTGCCCTGGCCACAGACCCTCCGTGCTCCCTGCCCACAGCGTCATGGCTGGCGTTTACCTGCAGCTCTCAAGTCACACCCGGGTTTCTTCAGCAGAGCAGGAGGATGAGACCCTGACCACCCTTTCTCTTTTCAAATGCTTCGTCTCTGGTGGCACTGTTTCTCCTCCTCTGTTTGCATTGATAGCAGAAAGTGGCATCTGATCCCGAAATGGAAGTGGCAGGCGGTCATGAC
>NW_011494743.1:831775-836263 GCF_000754665.1 Bison bison bison | reverse complement strand
TCCTCCGGGGAAACCCTGTCTTTGCTGACAGACAAGGTTCTCAGAGCTACCTCAGGAGACCCCTCGCCATTATACACGCCTGCCCCAACAGGAGATGCATCGAAGAGCCCCTTTCTGTCATCCATGTCATGTAGGAGGCCCCGGGTGGAGGGGGATATGGGAGCTCTGACCTGGGGGTCAGGGCCCCAACTCTGCTACCTGTACACTCGGTGGCCCGGGACTGGCCCCTCCTCAGTCAAACAAAGACTTTGGAGTCTGTCATTACCATTCTCTGTAATTCTCTGCTTGCATTAGACTCGCTGTGTCTCCTAGTCCCCCAACTCCTGGCGAACAGAGCTCTATATCACCTTACAGAACATGCCATTCCCCAGGGGCAGCAGAGCTCTAGCCAACGGGCCCCGTCCTTGAGCGGGGTGAAGGGCTGGGAGCCATGGAGGGAACAACTGCTCCTCAGAGGTCAGTACTCGGGAGGATGCCCCACAGGGCCCAGACACAAGGAATTCTATTTACATTGACAACAGCTGAGGACAGAATCACATAGAAATATTAACAGCTTCAGGCCACAGTCCCTAAATTGCAGAACAAAAAAATGCCATTTGTTTGGAACAGAACTTTCAATCCTGAGATTTTCTAGAATTCTTCATTTATTTACATTCCTTTAATAGGAAAACAAGACAAAAAGCTATTCTGGAATTCTTTTTGTTTTTTTTTTTTAGAGGTGAGAAGGAACAGGAAAAAACCTTTTCGTATTGATTTTAATATGAAAAAGCATTAGAAAGCTCATGGACTTCCCTCATGAAAGTTGTACGTTCTTAACAGGAAAAATTCCGAGCATACACAGATTTGTCATATGAGTCATCTCCCAGTGTATCCCATGGCTTCTCCTCTTAAATAATGAAGAGCAGCCAGCATTAAACCTCAGGAGGCTGCCAGCAGCTGTTGCCACTGGATTATTATTCCCGTTAGATCTTTGGGGTGTAGTGTTGGCTGCAGGCTATCTTTAGCTGATCCCAGCACCTGGAAGGGAAACCAGTCACTCGCCATCCCTCTACTTATGAGATGAAAGATTTTCTGTCTCGAATAGGAGTCTCAGAATAACCACATCCTGACAAGGGTTCCCAGAAGTGATTATTTGAAATTCAAAATGTACTTCAAATTTGCATTATTTTTCCCAATGCAGGAAGTTAGGATGAACTATAGTGCAGCTTCCACTGTGGCCTTGGATAATTCTGTCTGGCTACAGCCCTCGGAGGGGGTTGCATGTGTGTGTGCTAAGCTGCTTCAGTCTTGTCCGACCCTGCAACCCCATGGACTGAAGCCCGCCAGGCTCTTCTGTCGGTGGGATTCTCCAGGCAAGAATACTGGAGTGGGTTGCCATTTCCTCCTCCAGGGGATCTTCTCAACTCAGGGATCGAACCTGCTTCTCTTGCAGCTCCTGCATTGCAGGTGGATTCTTTACTACCAGTACAACCTGGGAAGCCCAGAAGGGTTGAGTCCTGTCTTTATTTTCAGAAGAGACTGAACTTTGCCTCCAGTAGCAGAGGTGTCACAGTCATGGTGCCCAGATTGAAGGAGGGCTGTGAGGTGCTGGCACCTGTGGCGGGCAGCTCTTGCCAGGGGCCTTGGTGGTGGCAGGAAGAGTGATTCTCAGCCAGAAATCTTCTTGAGACACTGTGTTCAACCTCCATCTACAGAGCCAGGCCTCTTGTGGGGACTCTCACTTATAAGATGCAGGCAAACATCCTTGGAAATATAAGGCTGTGGGAAAAGCATATTTCCAGCTTCCTTCCTGTGAGCTGAGTCAGTGGATGGAAGGAGCGAGTGGCTTGGGGTGGAGAGTAGTGGCTGGGCTGGGGTGACACCTCTGGTGGAGGAACCACAGATGCTCGATCTGCCTTCTAGGAGGTATGTTTCTTGCACTCAGGTGTGAGGTATGCAGGTTTGGGACAGAGCTGAATTTTTCCGGATCGAGAAACAGTCAAAGTTGAATTCCACTGCCACCCCCTGCCCCCAACCCCAACAAAGATCAGGGATCCATGTCAGACAAGCCGGGCAAGGGTTGTATTAGGACTGCAGTTCAAGTAAATGCTCCTCTTGAGCTAGGGGGCAGATGCTTAAAGTACCCTAACTTTGCTGGATGTACTCACTCAGCTGTGCAGGTAGGTGGGAGAGGGTGGGAGGAATTATGTGGATTCTGGTCCGAAACAGCTTCGTCTTCCTCTGTTCTTCTTGGCTAGGCAAGAAATAGCAGACACATTTTGTTTTAGGTTTTTGCTAATGCTTGCGTCACATTGGACTAATCTGGAGGGCAGTGTCACCTGGCGGGGAGCACCTTCCGGTGATTGCAGGGAGGTCCGGCACTCAGCAGCTCTCAGCGTCTCTTCCTCGCCTCAGGAGCCTAGGTGCTGACGGCCTCTGCACTGCAACATACACTTTAGTTAGAACAGCTACACATGACTGGCCTCATATCATGTCAGAGAACATCTATCTAATTGAGTGGGAGGTTCCAGTGTTAAAGTGTTACCAAAGCTGCTTCATAGAAAGGAGCACAGGCAAGGCTCCCAGCCCAGCCCTGTTGTGAGAGGGTCAGTGAAAAAGGTGCAGGGAGGCCAGTGTGACTGGAAGGGCATGTGTGGGGGCAGTGGGGGGCGGGGGCCGTGAGGCCCGAGAGGCAGTGGGGAGGCCAGGCGTCCCAAGGAGCCTGTGGGCCAGGGACCTGAGTGAGAGGAGAGATGCTGGAGGCCGGGGCAGAGAGGGTGTCTGTGGAGGGTCTCCTTGGCTGGTATGCGAAGACTGAAGTTGGAACACAGATGGAAGCGAGGAAGGCAGGTGGGGAGGCTTTTGCAGTAGTTCATGCAGGGACTTCCTTGGCAGTCCAGTGGTTAAGACTCTGCATTTCCACTGCAGGGGGCATGGGTTCAAGCCCTGGTCAGGGAACTAAGATCTCACATGCTGCAGGGTGTACCCCTTCAAGCAAACGATGATGGAGGCTTGAGTCGGGGTCATAGCGGATGAGGGAGTGAGAAGCTGATCTCAGAGAGACAACAGTGAGTGGTCTTGAAGCAGGATCTTAGTTCCCCTTGGTTCCTTGAACCTGAATCCTGGACAAAAGCCAGGAGTCCTAGCTGCGACTCCACCAGGGACTAAGACTAGAAGCAAAGCCAACCTGGCTCTTGCCTCTGTTTGAAAGTAAGAATGATTTGAGAGATAAAAACTGCAAAAAAAACGGGTTCAGTTCAGTTCAGTTCAGTCGCTCAGTCGTGTCCGACTCTGCGACCCCGTGAACTGCAGCATGCCAGGCCTCCCTGTCCTTCACCAACTCCTGAAGTCCACCCAAACCCATGTCCATCGAGTTGGTGATGCCATCCAACCATCTCATCCTCTTTTATCCCCTTCTCCTCCTGCCTCAATCTTTCCCAGCATCAGGATCTTTTCCAATGAGTCAGCTCTTCACATCAGGTGGCCAAAGTATTGGAGTTTCAGCTTCAACATCAGTCCTTCCAATGACCACCCAGGACTGATCTCCTTTAGGATGGACTGGCTGGATCTCCTTGCAGTGAGAGGGACTCTCAAGAGTCTTCCTCAACACCACAGTTCAAAAGCATCAATTCTTCAGCACTCAGCTTTCTTTATAGTCCAACTCTCACATTCATACATGACCATTAGAAAAACCATAGCCTTGACTAGAAGGACCTTTGTTGGCAAAGTAATGTCTCTGCTTTTTACTATGCTATCTAGGTTGGTCATAACTTTCCTTCCAAGGAGTACGCGTCTTTTAATCTCATGGCTGCAATCACCATCTGCAGTGATTTTGGAGCCCCCAAAATAAAGTCTGTCACTGTTTAGACTGTTTCCCCATCTATTTGCCATGAAATGATGGGACCGGATGCCATGATCTTAGTTTTCCGAATGTTGAGCCTTAAGCCAACTTTCTCACTCTCCTCTTTCACTTTCATCAAGAGGCTTTTTAGTTCCTCTTCACTTTCTGCCATAAGGGTGGTGTCATCTGCATATCTGAGGTTATTGATATTTCTCCTGACAATCTTGATTCCAGCTTGTGCTTCTTCCAGCCCAGCGTTTCTCATGATGTACTCTGCATATAAGTCAAATAAGCAGGGTGACAATATATAGCCTTGACATACTCCTTTTCCTATTTGGAACCAGCCTGTTGTTCCATGTCCAGTTCTAACTGTTGCTTCCTGACCTGCATATAGGTTTCTCAAGAGGCAGGTCAGGTGGTCTGGTATTCCCATCTCTTTCAGATTGTCCACAGTTTATTGTGATCCACACAGTCAAAGGCTTTGGCATAGCCAATAAAAGAGAAATAGATGTTTTTCTGGAACTCTCTTGCTTTTTCCATGATCCAGCAGATGTTGGCAATTTGATCTCTGGTTCCTCTGCCTTTTCTAAAACCAGCTTGAACATCTGGAAGTTCACGGTTCACGTATTGCTGAAGCCTGGCTTGGAGAATTTTGAGCATTACTTTAC
>NW_011494743.1:780414-831675 GCF_000754665.1 Bison bison bison | reverse complement strand
AAATGAATGCAATTGTGTGGTAGTTTGAGCATTCTTTGGCATTGCCTTTCTTTGGGATTGGAATGAAAACTAACCTTTTCCAGTCCTGTGGCCACTGGTGAGTCTTCCAAATTTGCTGGCATATTGTGTGCAGCACTTTCACAGCATCGTCTTTCAGGATTTGAAATAGCTCCACTGGAATTCCATTACCTCCACTAGCTTTGTTCGTAGTGATGCTTCCTAAGGCCCACTTGACTTCACATTCCAGGATGTCTGGCTCTAGGTGAGTTAGGGTACAAAGTTTATTTTCAGAGACATACCACCACAAGTGGGAGAGCACAGAAAGAAATTGTGTATTTAGACAGAAACAAAGCAGGAACACCCACCCAGACAGAAAGGGTCCCCTGTGATGACGAGGGAGGTAAACCATTTATATGGGGCAGTTGTCCTGGGTCTTTGTTCTCCTCTGGCCAATTATCTTGTTCCTTTTCCCACACCTGCCCCGCCCTTGGGCCTTCTTCATATGCGTCTTTTTGCCAAGATGGATTCCAGCACAAAGGCTAATGGGAGTATGACAACGTCTATTATGGAGTGATGCCCACCTCTTCTGACCCCCAAGGATCCTTCCTGCTGGTGTGGAGTTAGGAAGATTTCCTTTACCTCAGGAGTGATAGATACGGTCGTTTTCTCTGTTTGCTCCCTCTCAGAGCTCACTTCCTGCCTCTAAGTCTGTCCTTGGGTTGTAAGGGAAAACAAAGCTCCAATCTACTCTGCTTGACAAATTCCATCTGCTCAGCCCAGAGGCCCATCTATCTCCTGCCTCAAACTTGTGTGAATGGAGAGATTTTAAAGATTGGCGCAAACAGGATGTGCTGAGGGATTGGATGAATGGTGTGAGTGAAGTAGAGGAGACAAGGAAACACCCGGGGCTGAAAGCCTGGAGGGATGAGGCCTGTGTGGTGGAGGGGGGTGGTGGAGGGGCATGCACTGAGTTTCAGATGTGCCATCCGCGGAGACTTGGGAAGCTCTGGGTCCCAGCCTCAGCCTGGGCTATGTTCCTGAACGTTTTTGGCAGATGGGTCCTCCCTGAGTGACATGAGAAAAGTCTTTTGCAGTATTCACACTCAGCAGCCTGGGTGGCCCCGTGGGAGCAGACGAAAAAGTTTTCCGGTAGAATTCATTGATTCCTAAGTCTAACTGGTGCAGCAGAGGGGAAGAGTGCTGGGTGTGCAAACGACACCCCCTCCCCAGAGTGGTCGGAGAGCTGCCCATAGCCTGCAGGCAGGGTGCTGCGCCCACCACTCTGCTCCCTCCAGCCAGAACCCCCTGAGACATCCGCGCTCCCACTGCCCCCGGACACGTTGGTGATGTGGCTTCCGGCTGGGACTGGCCAGTGGCGCCTGTATGAGAGGCTGGGCCCCGGCACCACCCTTTGGCTTTTTGCGTCCATGTTGCCCACAGTCCCAGAGAACAGCAGTGCCCCCATCCCCAACTGTCCCCTCCGTGACAGCTGTTTTGGGAGCAGGGAAGCCCAGAGAGCTTGCCTTCTCGGGGGTTGAGGGGTCAGTGGAGGTTCAGCTGGCACAGCAGACCCATGCCCGCTGGGTCTCCCCACTGCCCTTCCCTTTCTCCCCCGTCCCTGACTCCTCCCCCTAACCCTTACCCGACTCCAGGAGGTCTCCTGGTGTCCTCAGTCACTCGTGTGCGCACCAGTATTCACGGAGGAGTCTGCTTCCGGGGAAAGTGACCTGAGATCTAAGAAAATCCTTTATCCCCACGTTTCCCACGAGGAGCACCGAAGCGCACCGGGGACTGACTGGAACCTCCAGGGCTGCCATGGGATATTTTAAAATCTCAGGGAAAACAGTGATGCCACACACCATCTGTCGGACACAGTGTAGACTACTCTGGGTGACTGCAGTTTCCACATGAGGTGTACTGCCTTCCCGTAGATGCTGCTTATTCTTCTGCAGCTGAGTCTTCAGTGGTCACTGTGGTCAAAAGCACCCTGGGGAGTCAGGCGGAGGAGGAAATGGAGGTGGTGTTGGACTGGAGAAGTTGTTTAGTGTCCATACTCCGTTAGTAAGTAAATGTGATGAAGAATAAAATACAAATAATTTTCTTCTAGTGTATATATATTATCTTTCTTTTAATTGGTTGCTAAGTTATCAGTGTATCAAGCCTTTTGAAGTTGAACCTGTTAGCTATTTCTTTTGATCAGGGGCTTCCCTTTCTTGGGACAGTCAGGGCCCATGAACCAAATAATTTGGGGGCCTCAACTTTGTAATGACAGTGTTTTCCATTAACATTGGTTAAGTGTCAAATAACAGTCCCCACTGCAGACTGTTTGAGACCAATGAATGCTCTGCCTGGAGCTGTTTTCTATTCTTCTTCCTAGTGCTGTGCTGTTCATGAACTGTCAGGTTCATTGGTTTTAAACGTGAACAAACATGTTCTCTCTTGTTTTCTTTCAGAGAATGGGTTGATCGCGCTCCATCTCTTCATTTTCTGAGAGTGTTAATTTGTCTGAGACTCCTCATGAGGGATCCGTGTTATCAGGTTGGTTGCAAAAAATAAAAATATTTTTTGCTAGTTTGAAGATGAAATAAAAACTGGTGGGCTCTTTTCTGAAGCACAGCATGGTAACTTTTTTTCTCTCTCACTACTCAGTAGCTTCCACATTTGGGAAGTATCTTACCTGCTATTGAAATCGATGTGGAGAGAAGTGATTGAATGGGGACAGAAATATCTCTATATTTCTACTCTGTCACCTATGGGATGCAGTGGACTGACTTCTGGTCTGTGTTTGCATTGTCTCTCGGCATTTTAAACCATAGGCAGCTTGGAGAAGGGTACACTGGGCCGTACTTTGGAGCATGTTGATGCCAAGCGGCCAAAGTGAGCAGCGACAAGTGGGGATTTCCTTAGGGGGCTCCAGGGCTGACAGGGGGAGCAGCCAGGCCTATACATGGTGGCTGCCCCAGAGCCATGCACTCCCCGGAGTCCAGCCTCAGAGCCTGAGTTAGAGGTGAGCACAGGGCTCCCGCTTGTCCCAGAGGAGGCGTCTGCTGGAGCGAGTCTCCCCGCCTCTCACTAGTCAGTTGAGCATTCTGTCTCTGGGTTAGTACCTGTCATACTTTTAAGCACAGGGAATCACCTGGGGCTCTTGGAAGTGCAGATGTGGATTCCATAGGTGTACACTGAGGCCCGAGGTTCCGCTGAGGCCAGCGGTCCATGGCCAACACTCTGAGTAGCAAGCACTTACCTGACACCACCTGGTCTGTGAAAGCTGTTCCTTCCAGACCCAGCTGCTAAGATTCCTGCTTTTATAAAGCAAAGTTTGTAAACTTTCTGTATATCAGAAGCACGCGGAACACTTAATGATTGCTGGCACCTGAAAGTGAAAGTGTTAGCCGCTCAGTCGTGTCCGGCTCTTTGCGACCCCTGGGCTGTAGCCCACCAGGTTCCTCTAGCCATGGGATTTCCCCGGCAAGAATACAGGAGTGGGTGGCCATTTCCTTCTCCAGGGGATCTTCCCGACCATGAGTTGAACCCAGGTCTTCATATTGCAGGCAGATTCTTTACTGTCTGAGCCACCAGGGAAGCTTCTGATTCAGTAAGTTTGGGGAAGGCCTGGAAATCTGCATTTCTAACAAGTTCCCAGGTGTCGCTGATGCTACTGGTTGCGGGAACCACTGCCCAACCAGTTTGGAGAAGTCTCCAAATTGCTAATGAGCCATTATTGTTTCTGCTTGCCAGCATTTAATATCTAAAGGGCAGTCTTGTCATTCTTACATGCTTCAATCATTTTCACAGATTGCTTTTTTCCCTGAGAGATATCTCCTTTTATGCCCCATCCTGATAAGCTACTGGGATGCTCAGACCACTCTGAAGCACATTTATTTTGGATTCAGCTTTACTGATAAGTTATTATTTGAATCAGGGCATATTTCCTTTCATTACCCTGATAACCATCTTTTCCAAACTCAGCACTCAAAACAACGTGTGCTGCTGCTAGCCAGCGATGAACCTGCTCTGGTTTGAGTCTCCTGGGACTCATGGTAGCTTCGCTCTTTTCTTTAGAAGAGTTGCTCCCTTCCCCATTCCGTACTCTAGGATGGCTTTGTGTTGTTGTAGTTCAGTCAACCAGTTATTTGAATATGTGACATTCCTCAAAAACCTTTCTGTCCTGGTTGCTCAGAGTTTGATGGGAATTTTCCTTTTCTCCTGTGACCACCCAGACAGAGCTGTGTGGGCCATGCTGGTGAAGGTGGTGTGTGCTCCACTCTGCCTGGGTCACTGCCCCCTCTCCCCCTGGCCCTAGGCTCCTAGTCATATTAACACTGTCCCCCAACCCCTGCCCTATGCCCCATAGGCCTCAGCTTGGATAAGAACAGCTTGTATATGGTATTAATATAAGTATTCATGGAAGAAGGTGGATTTTTAGCAGGAGGTCTAGTTTTTGGACTTATAGAAGTTAGCAAAATATTTGCCTTAGACATGCTGTTTGCTCAGAGAATTGATGGCTCTTGTGTCATACTCTGCTGATCTTCATCTAAAGTATTCCCTTTCTTAACCCAGTTCTTGATGGGCTGGAACAAGGTTGACTGGATTGCTCTTTAAAGGAAAGAATTCTGTGACCTCTTTGCTTTGGGGCTTTTATGACAAAAGCATGCATTAAACCAGATCTCCCATTGATTTCCAGCCTTTCCATAGAAGGAGGTGTTCCCTGAATCTCTCCTCCTGGCACTCTGTCCACAAACGAGAGCAGTTGTTTAACATGTTGAGTTGCCAAGAATTTCTGGCCGAAGTCATAGCCACGCTGGGGTTTACTGTGACCTGTGCCCACAAATGTCCAGGCCATGCCTCCCTTTTCGTCTCCTGGTGAATCCGTGATCAGTGCTGCATGATCCACAGTGGCCGCCGCAGACCATGTCCGCTTCTTACACACACCCCTCCTACCCCGGTCTTCTTATTAGATTGCAGCATTACCTGTTTTACAGGCAAAACCGAGGCCATTCTAGTAGGAATGCTCATATTTTCTTTGTTGCTTGAAATGTTTGGATTATTATGCACCATTGTGCATGCATGCTAAGTCGCTTTAGTCATGTCTGATTCTTTGTGACCCCATGGACTGTAGCCCACCAGGCTCCTCTGTCCATGGGATTCTCCAGGCAAGAATACTGGAGTTGGCTGCCATGCTTTGCTCTAGGGGATCTTCCCCACCCAGGGATCCAGCCCGCATCTCTATGGCTCTTGCATTGACAGGCGATTATGCACCTTTATGTCCTTTCTTATTTCTGAAGAAATACCCTCCTCCTTGGGGCTTCCCTGGTGGCTCAGAGGATAAAGCGTCTACCTGCAGTACAGGAGACCCGGGTTCGATCCCCGGGTTGGGAAGATCCCCTGGAGAAGGAAATGGCAACCCACTCCAGTATTCTTGCCTAGAGAATCCCATGGACAGAGGAGCCTGGAGGGCTACAGTCCACGGGGTCGCAAAGACTCAGACACGACTTCACTTTCACCCTCCTCCTTGCCAAGCCTCAGCCTTCCATCTGTTGTCTTTATTACGGTGTCAGTGGCTCCCTTTCTGTTTTTTCTTATCATAAAAGTGCCCTTTTCAGGACACACTATCCTTTCAAGCCTTGATCTCACCTTCATTACTGCATTTATTGAAAGGTCAGACTATTTATATGCAACTCACTCGCTTTCCTTTACAGCTGATGTGCAGTAGAGCTTTTCCTTGCATCTTGTGCACCAAGACCTCTCGGAAGTCATTTAAAAAGGCCATCGTAGGCCATGGTCCAGTCAGCATCTGTTGACCCAGAGGCTCCAGTATATGCCTAATGAAGGTTCCAGAAATAAATGAGTGGAAGGGATGAAAGAGAAGCCATTTTTAAAGACAAAATTGCTTCCTTTTTCATAATTAAAGGACGATATATGTTCAGAGATTTCAAGTGTAGTTGGAGTTCCAAGCAGGATAAAGTCTACCTAGGCTGCTTACAGTGAGCTGTCAGAGCACGTTGCTTACCAACGATAAATGGAAAAACTTAAAACTCCTAACCTACATCTCCATTAGCCACAGCAATAGAGAGACGGTGGAGCTGTATGGCCCGATCACCCCACCTTAAACTCCTAACCTACATCTCCATCAGCCACAGCAATAGAGAGACGCGGAGCTGTATGGCCCGGTAGCCCGCCTCGCACCCCAGCCTCCTTCCAGCAGCCTGCGTCCCTTGCCACACTTTCTGTTTCCTCTCACTGATCCTGAAAACCTCCAGCTGTTCCTCATCACCTTCTGTTTTTCTGTGCTGTTTACTTGCTCCTTTTTAAAATTCTGCCTTCCTAAATGTTGTTTCTGTGCTCAGCTGCTTCAGTTGTGCCCAACTCTTTGTGGCCCCATGGACTATAGCCCACCAGGCTCCTCTGTCCATGGGATTCTCCAGGCAAGAGTACTGGAGTGGATTGCCATGCCCTCCTCCAGGGGATCTTCCTGACCTGGGGACCGAACCCGAGTCACCTGTGTCTCCTGTATGCAGGTTCTTTACCTCGGAGCCGCTGGGGAAGCCCTGAAATGTTAACCTTCCCCAAAGCTATTGTCTTTGTTATAGGCTCCCCTATCTTCTGAGCTCTTGGCTTCACCAGTCA
Organism: Bison bison bison; assembly: GCF_000754665.1. Classification (NCBI taxonomy): domain Eukaryota; kingdom Metazoa; phylum Chordata; class Mammalia; order Artiodactyla; family Bovidae; genus Bison; species Bison bison. The sequence goes on along the minus strand of NW_011494743.1, from coordinate 825,048 downwards.
TTTTGTTGCTGCTGTTCTTTGCTCACAAGCACGTTTCCAGCCTGAGACTTTCCCCCTCATTTAAGTCCCAAATTTCCAGGTATTTTTTGGAATGATATGGTAGCATAATGGTTCTCAAAGGGTGGTCTGGAGACTCTCACAGGTCTCTGAGACCCTTCCAGGGGTCCCACAGGGTCAAAATGGTCTTAAAGGTGATGCTCCAGTGTGATTCATTCTCACTCTCTTACGAGCATGCAGTGGAGCCTTCCAGAGGCCGCAGGGTATGTGATGATGGTGTACCCTCGCTCCTGATGGAACACATGCTGTGTGCTCTTGTGTTGTAAAAATTCCTCACTTTTTATCTCTAATATGGTAAATATAAAGAACTTCCCAGGTAATCCACCTGCCAACATAGGAGATGCAGATGCGGGTTTGATCCTTGGGTTGGGAAGATCCCCTGCAGGAGGAAATGGCAACCCTCTCCAGTATTCTTGGCTGGAAAGTTTCATGGACAGAGGAGCCTGGTGGACTGCACTTCATGGGGTTGCAAAGGGTTGGACACAACTGAGTGAATACACACATACACGGTAAATATAAATAGATTAACTCACATAAACAGAAGGTCTCTGGGACTCTCAGTAATTTGTAAGTGTATAAAGGAACACAGGGGCCAAAGTGTTCGAGAGCCCACTGCGCACGGGACATGCAGTAACTTCACTTGGGTCTCTCCATCCTGACGCTCCTGCAAACTGCCAAATTCTGCAGATTCTGTCAGTGACACCACCTTTCCTCCAGACTCCAAGCAGGAAACGCTTCCTTTCCCCTTACAAGCCTTTAGAAGAGTAGTTCCTAACACACCTGAAAAGATACGTACTGGTCAGGCCCAGGGAACCTTCGGTTGCGATAGAGGGATGAGCAGTGTGGGCTGCTGACTGCAGAGGAGTGGGCGGCGGGTCAGGACGTGGCACTCGGAGCTCAGTGCTCTGCTGACTGCCCGACAGGGACGGCGTGTCCGGGGCCCTGACGCTTTGCCGTGGCGACGCACTGCTGGACTGACGGCAGCCAGAGTGGTGTCGCAGGGCGCGCTGTTGTTCTGTAGTTTTTATCAGTGTTATATTATTGTGTCAAGTTTTTAAAAAGAGAGAAACCCTGGGAATAGGTAGAGCAAGGACATTTGTCCAGATTGATGGAAACTGTCTCCAGGTCACTAGGCTCGGAAGTCTAGAGCCGGGTCCTGAGAGCCCAGGCCGTGCCGGGGAGGAGCGCAGTCCTGTCTGCTCTTCAGCTCGGTAGCCGGGACTGCTGAGCCCAGAGATGAGGCTGCCTTGTGGTCTTGTTCTCCGGTTGTCCCATGGCTTGTTTAGTAAATGGTGGGTCACTGCTTGAGGGCATAGTAATGACATTTTCTAGTGGTGGTACAGCCTCGCTCCTTTTCCTGTGTTTCCTAACAGTGCTTCTGACACGGCGCTCACAGGACCCAGTGAGTGCTCTGTGAAAAGCTGGTGTGTCTCACCCACCGTATGCAGGGAAGATGGGCGGCTCCTCCTACTGGAGACTGTGGTGCACGGCAGCACGTTAAAGCTCAGAGGAGTTCTGTAATAAAATAATTTGTTACACTCTGTTCGACCTACTATTTGATCATAAAAATATTTCAAACACCTAATACCACTCATTGCACAGAATAAAATCATTATTCCCAGGACAGGGTTTGGGAAACATGGAATCAGTTCCATACTGTTAACACCGATGATTGTATAGATATATTTTTGCCAAGGTAAACATTTAAGAATGACCATGACCAGTCATTTAAACATGAGTCTGTCCCTGGTGGCATCTCCCAAGCTTCACATTTAAATTTCCTTTATGTCAATAATGCCAGATCTCAGTCTTCTGCCCTCGGCGCGCTTTTCCGGGCCTGTTGTTCTTCCATCACCTGAATCCACCGCCAGCAGCTCAGCGTGTCGGACTCCACCTCCTTGTCTTACCCAGCCTGTGTCCCCCTCTTCCCTGGGCTTATCCTGTCCTGGCCTCCCATCACCTCACTGTGCAGATGCTGAAGCCTCTTCTCTGCACCCTTCTTCTCCACTGGCATTCATGTCCAGCTGGTCAGACCATGTCAAGACTGCCCACATGTCCACTCCCTTCTCTCTGCGCCTGCCAACCTGCGGGGCTTCCCTCCATGCCCGTCCCTCTCTAGTTTCCTTCAAGACTGGGGGGAAGTCCCCACAGCTGAGTCTGATCAGCCCTTGTTCACACGTGTCCATCAGGCTCAAATGCAAAGTTCAGTTCAGGCTCATGTTCAAGTCTTCCCACAGTTCATCTCACTCTGTTTTTCTAACATTATCCCCAGTGATTCCCTTCATAAATTTAGGGAGTTGGTTTTCATAGTGATACAACATCTTGATGTTCTTTCTATGCAACTTCTGTGCACTTTTGATCCTCCTGTCCTCTTTGCTTGGAGGAATCCCCTTCATTTCCTTCTCTTCCTCCACATCTCCTCAGCACAACTATCCATCCTTCTAAGCCCATTCAGAGGCCACCAGCCTTATAAAGTTTTCCGTGGTCCTCTCACAGGCTATTATTTGTCCCTCCTCTGGGGTGTCACAGCACCTCCTGTATAACTTTCTTCAACTATGAAAAAGTGTTACGTTCAGTCATGTCCGACTCTCGGTGACCTCATGGACTGTAGCCCACCAAGCTCCTCTGTCCATGGAATTCTTCAGGTAAGAATACTGGAGTGGGTTGCCATTCCCTTCTCCAGGGGATCTTTCTGACCCAGGGATCGAACCCTAGTCTCCTGCAGTGCAGGCAGATTACCGTCTGAGCCACCAGGGAAGCCCCATAACTTTCTTAAAACACCTGCCTAGATCTATCTTAAATTCCAGTTATTTGTGTGTCCACCTTATCCTTGGCTGCAGCTCAGTGAAGTCAACCTCTGTCATCTATATATCTGTGTCTCCTTCAGAGCCTAACCTGGGGATCTTACTAACAGGAACGGAAAAGAAAATGCTGAAAAAATATAAGTGGTTTTAAAATGTTATTTTTATGTGTATAAAATGTCCATCATAATTAGTGGCAATGCATACAGTATCCTTCTTTTCTTTAACAGCAGCTCTTCTAAAGTGAATAGCAATTATGGGAATTCAAATTAGTAGGTGGTCATAGAACTATTTTAATTGAGTTATAAATATACCTTCATTCTTAATTTGAACAAGGGTGTGTGGTTTCCAGATTCCCTTCACACAGATTAAGGAAACCTTGGCCCTTGACCCAGGAGGCCTCGAGCCCCTGAGCCTTTTCCTCAGCTGCTCAGGCAGCTCCACGGTAGCACACGATCATCCACTCATACATACTCATGTACTCATTGCCAGACACGTTCCGGAGCTGGAACAATGGCTAATATTTGTATTTCAAATAACTTCCTTGTGTGCACAGTAGGTAAGGAGAGAGGAGTCAGTGTCGCGTTAAATAGGTAGAGCCACCTGAAACCCGTTCATCCCAAGATAAACATCAGTGCGAGTAGCCTGAGAGCATTGGCTGTTAGTGGAGCTCCAAACCAGTTCCTTTCACAACTCCCAGCACCCTCTCTCTTACCACTTTTCAGAAGTTTTATGCAGTGCCTTCTTATTGGAAATTGGTGCATGAGTGCTAAGTCGCTTCAGTTGTGTCTGACTCTTTGCGATCCTGTGGATTGTAGCCCCCCAAGCTCCTCTGTCCATGGGATTCTCCAGGCAAGAATACTGGAGTGGGTTGCCATGCCCTCCTCCAGGGGATCCTCCTGATCCAGAGATAGAAGCTGAGTCTCTTATGTCTCCTGTATTGACAGGCGGGTTCTTTACCACTGAGCCACATGGGAAGCCCTGAAAGATCTGTATCAGATCTATATTTTGCTATGATTATCCTTACATTTGTTCAGGGTATGAGTTTAATAAGATCATTAGCCACATCATCTGAAGGAGAAGCCCTGTTTTCTACTCTGCTACAGCAATGCTGCTCAGATTTTATCAGGCATGTGAGTTACCTGAGGATCTTGTTGATACTAAGAGTGTCATTCAGTATGTCTGGGGTGAGTAGGATATTTTGCATTTCTAATCAGCTCCAGACGCTGCTGTTGCTGCTGGTTCATGGACCACACCAGGCAGGGGCCGAGAGGAAAGTCCTGGGATTCAGGGATGCTGGATTTTTATCCAGACTCTGTCGTTTAGGCAAAATGGTTTACCTATCTGGGTTTTAGTGTTCCTATTCTGTAATATGAGGAGGTAAAGGGAGAGATATCTAACAGCTCTTTGCAGCTCTGACATTTTATGATGACATGGGAGGAAGTAAATAGAGTGAGGACGCGGGGTGCAGTTACTTACTTCCTGTTCTACTCAACCTGCACTCTTACTTCCAGTTCAGCTCAACCCAACTTTCATATCTATTAATGTGTGCCCATGTGCTACGTCACTTCAGTCGTGTCTGACTCTCTGTGACCCCATGGACTGTGCCCGCCAGGCTTCTCTGTCCATGGGATTCTGCAGGCAAGAATACTGGAGTGGGTTGCTATGCCTTCCTTCAGAGGACCTTCCTGAGTCAGGGATCAAACCCATGTCTGCTGCGGCTCCTGCAGGCAGAATTGCGGGCAGATTCTTTGCTGCTGAGCCACCAGGGAAGCCCATATCTATTAAGTTTATCTTAAATATAGTATGAATGACAAGCATTAAAGTTTTCCATATTTATATTCAAATGTGGACCTTCAGAAATAGTTACAAACTCATGACTTAATAAATCAATTGCATGTAAAATACATCCCTCCCCCTCCATTCTCATCTTTCATGTCTGTTCCATTGTTTTATTTTATTAGGAAATACTTCATAGCTTGGGTGGAATTGAAAACCTAGCTCAGGTAAGATCTCTTTTGTGGTGGCTGGTCTTGCCTTTCCATTTTGTGCTGTGCCTCTGGGCAGAGATCCACAGTGTGTGACAGAGAGGTCTCTTGCAACATAGCTGCCTGCCAAGGAGAAGAGCCTAGGGTCGTGAGTATACAAGATACACACAGAGCAGGGAGGGACTTGGGCTGTTTTCTCCTGGCTGATTTGGCTCACTTTACCCCACCTGTGAAATGAGAGTTTTATAAAGGATCACCTGTCTTTTGAGTGAAGAAAATAAATAGGTGTTGGCTGGCAGGCCCTGGGCCTCAGCAGTGCACACACCAAGCTGACAGGAGAAAATATTGGCTGTGAGGATGTTCATAACTTTTTCACACAGTAAAGAATTACTGTGCTCACTAAAATATTGGAAATAAACGACACTGTGAGGAATGATCTTCATATGTTTTTTCTGCTTTGCTAACTACTGAGGGAAGGTAAGGAGCTGAATAAATATGCTGAGCCAGCCCAATGTTTGGGCTTATTAATACAAACAAAATTTCTAGGTATAGAAATAGTTGAAACAGCCCATCCTCCTGAAATCTATGGCATGTATGCAAAGAATAATTCTCATAATAACCCATGGCCCTGCAAATTTATTCTAAATTATCAATGGATGATTAATTTTAATGGCAATTAATAGTAAACCTATTTTATTATTTTTATTCTTGGGAAATAGATAATATCTAGTTTTTATCTTGAAGAAATTTTTTAAATTGGCTAGAGGTTTAGCTCATTTAATGAAATAATCCTTTTTAAGATTATATTGTAAAGGATCTTTCTATCCATTTTACTTCCATTAAAATGTCAGAAAGGTATGTATTTCTCTGAACCTATTTCTTATTACTCTCAGCTTTTATAATTTTACACTTACAAACAGAGAGGGATTTTCAGACTGTCCCATACATTTCATTCTAATTATTGCTATCTACTTGTATGCTGGTTAGATGTAATTTAGGATATTATAAAACATAAGGTCAATAAAATATATGCTGCTGCTGCTGCTAAGCCACTTCAGTCGTGTCCGACTCTGTGTGACCCCATAGACGGCAGCCCACCAGGCTTCCCCGCCCCTGGGATTCTCCAGGGATTATGCAGTGTGTTATAAAAATTCTAATGAAAAGATACATTGAAGAATTAAAATTCTAGGTACTGTATATTATGTATCATGTATCTTACTTGTATCTTATATTTAGAGGCTAAATTGCAACACAGATTTATTGAGTTATGAGTCATCTTGGGACTTTTGAGAGTTTAAGCAGTCTTTCCAGGTCCCGCCCTCCACTTCTGGCACCCCAGGGAAGCCGAAAGCCCAGAACCCATCCTCTTCTGCACTTGCCTGAAGCCGGCGCAGGGGCACCGAGCGTTGTTTGGTGACCCTGTCGCGCCATCTACAGCTCGTTTTCAGAAGTACACAACCTTACCACTCCTGTTGTGTGCTCTCGGAGTCCTCTCCTCAGCTCACCTGTTGTCTGGTCCCCTCGCAGTACATGGAGATCGTGGCGCACGGGTACCTCGGCTACGGGGAGGCGCAGCACAGCGTGGACAAGCTGGTGAACATGACGTGTGAGCGCGGCCCCGGGAGGCAGCCGCACGGAAGAGGGGACGCTCTGAATACTTAGGAGGGTCCCCACACAGCTATGGGTTTGAGAGCCCATGCCAACTGTTATGCTCAGTGGCAAAATGTACCCAGAGGGGAGATTTTAGATCAGGATTCTTATCTTGAAAAGCCCAATTTCATATTTAAAAAGACTTTCATTGAGCACAAGCTTAGGTTTATTTAGCGTAAGAGAGACTTCTATAAAAGCAAGTGAAGTGAAAGTCGCTCAGTCTTGTCCAACTCTTTGCGACCCCATAGACTATAGAGTCCATGGAATTCTCCAGGCCAAAATACTGGAGTGGGTAGCCTTTCCCTTCTCCAGGGGATCTTCCCAACCCAGGGATCCAACTCAGGTCTCCGGCATTGCAGGCAGACCAGTTGAGCCACAGGGGAAGCCTATGAAAGCAACTTTTGGTAAAAATATTTTTTGCATGCATGCTAAGTTGCTTCAGTTGTGCCCAACTCTTTGTGGCCCTGTGGACTGTAGCCTGCCAGGCCCCCCTGTCCACGGGATTCTCCAGGCAAGAATACTGGAGTGGGTTGCAGTGCCCTTCTCCAGGGGATCTTCCCAACCCAGGGATCAAACCCCTGTTTCTTAGGTCTCCTGCATTGGCAGGTGTTTTTTTTTTTTTAACAGCTAGTGCTACCTGGGAAGCTTAAGCACTCCTCCGCTGTAAGCTTCAAATCCCTCATTGAAATATCTCATTTCTTTTTAGATATTTTTCAAAAACTTGCTGCTGTCAGAGACCAAAGAGAATGGGTCACCACAAGCGGAGCTCACAAGGTGAGTGGTCCCAGAGGAGTTCCTGCTTCAGTGTCATGGGGTGATGATTCGTGTGCGGGGTCCAGAGCACTTGTAGTCAAGCCACCCCACCTGTAATTATAATTTGAAAACTTGCTGACCTAGCCTAGAACTGCCAATCTCTGCTAACCCACCTAAAGAATAAATTTAGAAACAGCAAATAGAGGTTTTCTGAAACTTCTTTTTTTATACTGTTTAATTCTTTATTGCTTAATCAACTAATTTGATTGCCTAATTTAAATGTTGTTATACATAAACTGACTCCAGGTGTGTGGTTACAAATAAATGAATAGTAGTTTGGCACAGAAGTCATGTTAGTTTGAACCATAGGAAATTACCATGGTCTGTAGGTCAGTTTCATGTGGTTTAATCTCATAATAAGATAGTTTAGTACCTGTGAGTCAAATACATATTTCAAGATGAATGAATGCAGGCTTAATCAAAACACACTACATTTATATTTATAGCAAAGCCATTTAGATGGTAGCTGCCTAGAGCCAGGTTTCAATAGTTTGTGAGTTTCGGTGTCCCAGGAAGCCACTATTCAGCAAGTATTAGGGAAAAGTTGTCTAAAAGTGTTAGCACATGCTACTCATTTTATGGAGGTTGATTCTTAGTGATATAAAGGTTAGTGTTTTTTATTTCAAAAGCTATATATTTCACTAATATCAGAATTTGAAGAACATTTTTGAGTAACATTAAGTTAGTGTTAAGGGTGCCATGTGACAAAAATTGTGAAATGATATGTCAGTGACTGGAGCCTGGGAAACATTGTGTTGGAAGACAGAAAGGAGGGACTACTCTGGTGGTCCCGTGGTTAGGATTCTGAACTTTCACGGCAGGGGCTGCAGGTTCAATCCCTATTCAGGGAACTAAGATCCCATATACCATGCACCTTGGGGGGAGAAAAAAAGAAAGGAAAAAGTGAGAGGAAAAAAAGAGGATGGGATCTGAGAAACAAAGATAATGCTAGCGCCATGTAAAGTGCATGAGGTCACAAAGGGGAAAGTTCACATAGTGGAAACCCAAAATCAGCCTTGCAATTGTACAGGCTGCAGCTCTGGCCTGAAGTGTGTCTGAGTGTACACGCTGGGGGACTCTGAAAATGTAATAGGAACAGGAGTAATAGTAATAGGAATCCTGAGAAGGTGACTGTTGAGATACAGGGAGCTCGTCCAAAGAGTGGTGGACGCCTGCCGCAGAAACAACTGAGAATTGTGAATGTTTAACAAACCTTCTTTTTTGAGGGTAAGTATCTATGATCTTTAGAAGGAAACATACTGTTCAAGAAGCTTGTACTTTTACATAATTAAACTTTATTTTACTCTAATGTTTTACACTAATGTTTTTCAGACATTAGTGAATTTACTCAGTGCCCGAGATACGAATGTTCTGCTGGGTGCTCTTCTGGCTCTGGCTAGTTTAGCTGAAAGGTGAGCGCATTTTTAAAAGTTGTGCTGCTGTAGCAACTCAGATAGGAGAAATGCAAAATTTATTTTGTTACCTACTTAGTTAAGATTTGGGAGTAAAAACATGAAATGCCATCAATATATTGAAGAGGAATGGGATGGAAATGCATCATTTTAGAATTTAAGTTGGAAGAGCAAAGCAGTTAAAAATTTTTTTCTGACCAGAAATATTTACCTACTCTTTTCATTCAACCCTCAGTTATTTCTACTTTCAAATTGCACATTTCTTTGACAGTTGAATCTCCCTGACTGTCTTTCTTCATTCTGTCCTCTATGTTTAAGACTTTTAAATATTTTTGCACTTTAAAAAACTCTAGATAACCCTTTCAGAGATTATGACTATTTTAAATAAAAAACTTGAAGTATGTTTTTATGCCAGTCATTTGATCACGGTTTTTTTTTTTTTTTCCAGCTTTATTGAGGAATAATTACACATGTAATTTTATGTATTTCAAGTGTATAATGTAAAGATTTGATACACATATACACTGTGGGCTGATTACCAAGACCAAGATAATTAACACCTCTTCACCTCTCTCTTTGGTTCTGTGATAAGAACATGTAAATTCTTCTCTCAGCAACTTTCACATGCACGGCCCTGTGTTACTAACTGTGGTTGCCAAGTAGTTGGGTCTTTAGTGCACAGTCTTCTCATACCCGAAAGTGTGTGCACTTTAACCCACATCTCCCTGTTCCTGCTGCTTCCAGCCCCTAGTAAACACCTGCTATTCTGTTCTCTGTTTCTATATAGTCAGTTTTGCTTATTTTCAATTTCACATGTAAGCGATGCCATATGGTAGTTGCCCTTCTCTGTTTGGCTTATTTCATTTAACAGAATGTCCTCTAGGTTCATCCGCATTATCAACAATGACAGCATGTTTTTATGGCTGAATAATATTCAGTCATGCACCCAATTATATTCACTTGTAACTAAGTATAAATATTCAATTATCACATTTCTCTATTTCATCTGTCAAAGGACCTGTAGCTTGTTTGTGTTTCTTGGATATTGTGAGTAATGCTCCTCACTACTTTTTAGGGAACACCCTGTGAATCCCCCTCTCCAGTGGGGACTGTGTTAATCATCATACTGTTACTGAACAAATTTAAGTTTATGACGTATAATACTTACTGAATGTTGGCATTTAATGTAGCCCCGCTCTATAGAGCCATATTGCATTTTGCTTCTCCTCCTGGGATAATATGAGGATTAAGATATTAAACATGTGGATGCGGTGTCAATAAAAGACATTTCTCATAGTTACTAATACTTTTCAATTTGTAGTCCAGAGTGTAGGGAGAAGATAAGTGAGCTCAACATTGTAGAAAATCTGCTGATGATTTTACACGAATATGACTTGCTTTCCAAAAGGTAGGATTGCTAATACGGGAAAATGGCAGTGTCTTATATTTGATGAAAATGATGGTTATTATTCTAATTATGCCATGTTACATTGCTAACTGAATATCACAAGTCAGCTTTGCATTTATTTTCTATTTAATATATATAAAGTAACAAATAATAAAGAGGTATATCAGTTTATCTCTAGTCCTGTCTCACTTCTAGAACTGGTCATATATTAGAAATATATAAATACATGATTGCATCTTTAATACTTTTGTTTATTACATTTATTTACATCCTATCTCCTTAAGGAAAGAAACTCTAAGGTGGCTCTACTTTTAGTAATTTCAGATTGTGTATTAATAAATGATTAGATTCCTAAAATCAATTTTGCTTTCAGTTCAGTTCAGTCGCTCAGTCCCGTCCGACTCTTTTTGACCCCATGAACTGCAGCACGCCAGGCCTCCCTGTCCATCACCGACTCCCGGAGTCCACCCAAACCCATGTTCATTGAGTCGATGATGCCATCCAACCATCTCATCCTCTGTCTTCCCCTTCTCCTCCTGCCCTCAATCTTTCCCAGCATCAGGGTATTTTCCAATGAGTCAGCTCTTTGCATCAGGTGGCCAAATTATTGGAGTTTCAGCCTCAACACCTCAACATCAGTCCTTCCAAAGAACACCCAGGACTGATCTCCTTTAGGATGGACTGGTTGGATCTCCTTGCAGTCCAAGGAACTCTCAAGAGTCTTCTCTAACACCACAGTTCAAAAGCATCAATTCTTTGGTGCTCAGCTTTCTTTATAGTCCAACTCTCACATCCATACATGACCACTGGAAAAACCATAGCCTTGACTAGACAGACCTTTGCTGACAAAGTAATGTCTCTGCTTTTTACTATACTGTCTAGGTTGGTCATAACTTTCCTTCCAAGGAGTAAGTATCTTTTAATTTCATGGCTGCAATCGCCATCTACAGTGATTTTGGAGCCCAGAAAAATAAAGTCTGACACTGTTTCCACTGTTTCCCCATCTATCTGCCATTAAGTGATGGGACTGGATGCCATGATCTTAGTTTTCTGAATGTTGAGCTTTAACCCAACTTTTTCACTCTCCTCTTTCACTTTCATCAAGAGGCTCTTTAGTTCTCCACTTTCTGCCATAAGGGTGGTGTCATCTGCATATCTGAGGTTATTGATATTTCTCCCAGCAATCTTGATTCCAGCTACTGCTTCATCCAGCACAGCGTTTCTCATGATGTACTCTGCATATAAGTTAAATAAGCAGGGTGACAATATGCAGCCTTGACGTACTCCTTTTCCTATTTGGACCCAGTCTGTTGTTCCATGTCCAGTTCTAAATGTAGCTTCCTGACCTGCATATAGGTTTCTCAAGAGGCAGGTCAGGTGATCTGGTATGCCCATCTCTTTCATAATTTTCCACAGTTTATTGTGATCCACACAGTCAAAGGCTTTGGCATAGCCAATAAAACAGAAATAGATGTTTTTCTGGAACTCTCTTGCTTTTTCAATGATCCATCGGATGTTGGCAATTTACTGTTTCCTTTGCCTTTTCTAAAATCAGCTTGAACATCTGGAAGTTCACAGTTCATGTATTGCTGAAGCCTGGCTTGGAGAATTTTGAGCATTACTTTACTAGCATGTGAGATGAGTGCAATTGTGCGGTAGTTTGAGTATTCTTTGGCATTGCCTTTCTTTGGGACTGGAATGAAAACTGACCTTTTCCAGTCCTGTGGCCACTGCTGAGTTTTCCAAATTTGCTGGCATATTGAGTGCAGCACTTTCACAGCCTCAACTTTCAGGATTTGAAATAGCTCAACTGGAATTCCATCACCTCTACTAGCTTTGTTTGTAGTGATGCTTCCTAAGGCCCACTTGACTTCACATTCCAGGGTGTCTGGCTCTAGGTGAGTGATCACACCATCGTGATGATCTAGGTCGTAAAGCTCTTTTTTTGTACAGGTCTTCTGTGTATTCTTGCCACCTCTGCTTAATATCTTCTGCTTCTGTTAGGTCCCTGCCATTTCTGTCCTTTATTGAGCCCATCTTTGCATGAAATGTTCCCTTGGTATCTCTAATTTTCTTGAAGAGATCTTTAGTCTTTCCCATTCTATTGTTTTCCTCTATTTCTTTGCATTGATCACTGAGGAAGGCTTTCTTTTCTCTCCTTGCTATTCTTTAGAACTCTGCATTCAAATGGGTATATCTTTCCTTTTCTCCTTTGCTTTTCGCTTCCTGTCTTTTCACAGCTGTTTGTAAGGCCTCCTCAGACAGCCATTTTGCTTAAGGCAAGTAAAATACCCAAGATAGCTACTGACTTATTTCGTGACCAAAACGGAATCTAAAGTAAAATGAATCATTTTCACTTGAACTACATTTTGCCCTGAAAACTTACTCTATCCAGATATCTATTAGGTTATCAAGTTGCAACCTGAGTCATTTGATACTTAGTTCAGTATCATTTGATACTGAGTTGAAAAAAATCATAATATTCTAAGGAGGCAAAATAGTTAATAGAAATCCCAGGCAATAAAGCACTGACATTTAACTCATAGTAAATCCCTTGAATTCTTCTTCTAAGCCAATTTAACCCTCTTTTACCAACTGCACTGGTTGGTATAGATTTGGTTATCTGCCATTTACCTAATAGACCCTGCACAGGTATTGAAAAACCAAAAGTGTGTGAGACAGGGCTGCACAACGTAGGGGAGGGTCAGACACACAAGCCCTCAGTTCTACCCCAATGTTGTAGTTGGTGTGGTCGGTAAGGCACAGGACAGATACCCCGGGGACAGGGCACCTCCAATTGGAGCAAGAGGTCATTCCAAGTTTCCTAAAAGAAGGGGCAATTGTCCAGGCAGTAAAAGGGACAAGTGAACAGAATATTCTCCCCCTGGAGGCGTGCAGTGATGTGAAGAGATGAGCGTGTGTGGGTGGGTGCAGCCACAGCAGGGTGTGGAAGGGGTGCAGAAAACTAGTTCAGCAGATGGCGATGAGTTAGAAATAGAGTTCACTTTGGCCAGCCCTTTACAGGCCAGGCCCTGCTCTAAGCACTTCTCTGTGTTGACTTGTTTAATCTGAATGGTAACTTTCTTCCCATATTTTACAGATGAGACACCTTTAACTAGGTCATTGATGGGCTGTTTGTGCGAAATAGTGTGGCTTTTATCATGAACATCATGGAGACTCACAGATTTTAAGCATGATCGGATGGATTTCGAGGGAACCGTTCTTCTGATTTTAGTGTGTGGGGTGTGGGATTCAGCCACAAAATGCGATTCACTTAGAACAAGGAGGGAAGGTGTGGTGAAGTAAGTTTGAGAAGGTGAAGAACGCAGTGTACCAAAGCACATATGTTCTGAATGTCAGAGCATGAAAGTTTGGGAGGGAGAGGAGCTATGGAAATTAGCTCAGGTAAAGGAATTGTGGGGGCTTCCCAGGTGGCACTAGTGGTAAAGAACCCGTCTGCCAATGCAGGAGACATAAGAGACGCAGGTTCGATCCCTGGGTCAGGAAGATCCCCTGGAGGAAGGCATGGCAACCCACTCCAGTATTCTTGCCCTCAGTATTCATGGAGAATCCCATGGACAGAGAAGCCTGGTGGGCTGCAATCCATAAGGTTGCAAAGCACTGGACACAACTGAAGGGACTTAGCACACACACAAAGAATTGTGAGTCCAGATAAGAATGGGAATGTTGGAGAGGTGGGTGGCTGAGGCGCTTGTATCGTGAGCATAGTTGAACATCACGAGGATGGAGGGACAGTGGGGATGGCTACTGCCAGACTCACAGAAGAATTAGCCCCAGTGCTTGCCTCGGAAACCGGGGCACTGGAGGTTCCCCACTGCAGGGACCGGTTGAAGAGGAGGTGTCTTGGAGGATTCCCAGTCTTTGGCTTGGAAATTGAAAAGGCTGTGGAGATCAGGAACATGAGAGGAAGGGCTGATCTGCGGAGGAGGATAAGGACTTTGAGCCTAGAGATAGCTGGGTGAGTGCCTGAGGAGCACCTAAGTGGCTTGCTGGAAACTCCAGAGGTTGGGAGTGATGTTTGCGTGAACTCTCCATGTAGGGCAGAGAGAGGGTCTGAGGCCTTAAGAATAAATGACACCATCCCGGGAGAGTCTTCGGAGTGTGAGCCTGGAGGATAGGATGGTTCTCTGAAATGTCTGTCATCGTAATGTTTCAGAGATTAGTTGAACCTTATGTCTTATCCATCATTATCTTTTATTCTCCAGATGTTCACTGAGCACTTTGCATTTAATTTCCCTGGATCATAGTGTTTTTTGCCATTATGTATTAATGTCTCATTTTTTAAAAAAAAGATTTATTTATTTGGCTGCATTAGGTCTTAGTTGTGGCATGCAGGCTTAGGTGACCTGAGCGTGTGGGTCTTAGTTTCCTGACTAAGGATTGAACCCATGCCCTCTGCAATGGAGGGTGGATTCTTAACCACTGGACCATGAGGGAAGTCCCTAATGTCTCATTTTTATAATCACATGATAAGTTTCTGAAGACTAAGAGCTTTTATATTTCTTTGGTCTTGAGCACAGTGCAGTCCCCATTGTATGTACTTGATGCCTATTTGCTGGTTAGTAGGTTTTTAGCCAGACCAATGGGGATACCATGAAGATGTGACTTAAAAAGTGCTTACAAAGGGGTAAATTTCTGCAGGAGAAATTTGGCCCCCTGCCTGTTTTTGTAAATAAAGGTTTATTGGCACACAGCTGTGCCTGTTGGTTTTTGTGTGTTGCCTGTGGCTGCTTTTTCCGTGTCAGTGTGACTGGGTAGTTGTGACAGAGACTGTAAGGCCTCCAGAGCTACAAACACTTAGCTGTGGTCCAGCCTTTACAGAAACGTGTGCAGACCAGGATGTAGAGTGCGCTAGCGCCACAGTCTGTGCAAGTGAGCAGCTCAGTGTGAACCAAGCCAGGCCGTCCCACTGAGCTGAGTGCACCCCCTCCCCACCCCCACCCCATCTCAGGCTGACAGCCGAGCTGCTGCGCCTGCTCTGTGCCGAGCGCCAGGTGAGAGAGCAGGTGAAGCTCTACGAGGGGGTCCCTGTCCTGCTCAGCCTGCTGCACTCAGACCACCTGAAGCTGCTATGGAGTGTCGTCTGGATTCTGGTGCAGATTTGCGAGGACCCAGAGACCAGCGTGGAAATCCGCATCTGGGGCGGCATCAAGCAACTTCTTCATATTTTGCGAGGGTGAGTCAGGGAGGCCTTTCACCTGTTTTACCCTGGTTGATGAAGGCTGGGGTCTCAGCCGCTTGAAGGCAGGGTGGGCACGTGCTCGGCTAGCTCCCCTCTGCTCTTTGGTCATTTCTCTTCTGCAGTCATTTTTACTTGTAGTAAACAGGCTCTTCGTCAATGTTGGGAGCATTTGTCTTTTTAGCTTCTTGGTTGGGGGGAGCTCTGACATGTTTATCTTTGCATCACCAGCCTCCAGGCTAGTGCCAGGGGTAAAGGAGGCCTTCACTCTGCAAATGTGGGCTGAATAGAAACCCAAAGAAAACATTTGTCTGGCCACCCTTCTTGAATCAGTATATGCATATTGTAATCCCAACAAGTACACTAGTTACTACTGTTTTACTGAAATGTCTGTGTGTGCATATATGTCACTCATCTATAAAGAGAAGGCAAAGCCTGCATGACAGGAGCAGGTGTATAATCCTTAGCTGAAACAGGAGAAAATACTGTCCATCAAATGATTGCATGTTACTGACCCTGGTCCAGTTGCTCTTCTTGTCTGTCTGATCTCCACGGCAGTGCTCTGAGCTATGTGAACACCTTGCTGTCTCTCTTTTAAAGACAGAATTCAGTGATGTTCAGAACCATGAATCTGGGGAAGGAATGGTTTGTTAAAAGAGTTGCAAACTGAAATTCTCTTGTTGCAAAAATTATAACAGTAACAACAGATAGTAGGTAGATATTATGTGTATTAAGTACATTGAAGTATTGAATAACAACATCTATTGGTACCATTAGTGGGAGGATTCTATTACCTAAAATTATTATAAAGCATAATTCACCCCTCTAGATGCTGAATTAAAGGTGAAAAGGATTTTATATCTGCCTAGAAAAAGATCACACTTATCTGTAGTATGTAAATAAAGCTCATTCTAATAAAAGAGTAACATCAATTTTAATATAACATGCTATCAAATCAACGTCATTCAGACTTTGTGCTTATTGTGCCTTGTAACTTGATATTGTGGAGCCGTGTGTCATCACTTCCATTCTCTGAGGGAACTTTCCAAAGTGTAAGAATAGGCTAGAGATCTGAGCAGTAGCTTTCTCAACAATTTCTGTCCTTACCAAAACCAAGGAAAAGATGTGTAGACTGTTGACAACCTTCTTGTTTTCATGAATATCACACAAAAATCTCAAATACTTTAAAGTTTAAATTATAAATCTTTCATTAGTAATGTGGCATGATGGGTTAGCCTAATAGTCAGGGTAACTCTGGTTGCAGATGATTTTTCCCCGCTTGAGTCTGTAGGATGATGGTGGTGGTGGTGGTGGTGATTTTTGTTCCATGATAGTTATTACAGTAGCTGTGGGGAGGCCTCTTGGAGAGGAGCTATTTTCTTGATGATAAAATTAAATTATATAATAGTTAAGCAATATTTCAAGGACAGTGCCTGCACAGAACTGAGTTTAATATAAGGCACTATTTTCCTATTTTGTTCAAGCCATAACTATTCTTGATAGAAAAGGGTTCTTTTACATCTAAAAAAAGTAATTTTCCCAGTCCACTTCTGTGGTACAATGTTAGAAATCTCTTCCCTGGAAAGATGCTTTATGTCAACACTTCTTCTGTGTTAAACATTACTCAGTGCTCTGGGAGAATTATGACCCCAGCTGGGTAAACAGTATCCTTTCAGAGCTTGGCTGCCTGGAGCTGGTATGAGGCTGCCAGGTTGTCTGCTGGCTGGAGTATGAACAGGCTGTGTCGTGAGATCTAGTCATGCCCATCCACCTGCAGTCCCAAACTCAGAGGCAGTAACTAAAAGGCTCTGTGCTCTTGATCAGGCACAGTGGTCCCTGACATTCAAGTTTTATCATAATTGAAGATCACTGATGGTGACTATCCCTAGACCTGGCTCCACTGTCTTCCCTGTGCTCCCCAAAGGAAGGACAGAGGGCCTGGGTGACTCAGGAGGGAGGCCGGAGAGACTCCATCCACGTTATATTTGGGCATATAGAAATCTAGGTAGAGCTGCTGTCATGACAAATAAACATGAAAAAACAAACAAAAAACAACTCTGGGCAATCATGTAAAACAAAAGGCAGCAAAGCAAATAAAGACAGATAAATAATCTGCTGTGGAAGGTGTTACACCAAGTAAATAGAAAATCCAATGCTTTGTTTTGTTAAAGACCGAACAGACCGTGAAGTTTATGAAATGAAATTGAAGGTGAGGTGATAGAACAGTACAAAGGAGAGCAGGATGACTGTGGAGCTGGGAGAGATGAGAACTTAATGCACAAACCCAGGACAAGGAAGAATGTGGAGTCAGTGAAAGGAAGGGCGTGCCTGATGACATTACACACCACACAAGGGAAGGGGACGAGGGAGCGAGAGCAGCTGGAAAATGAAGCATATGGCCGCGGAACATGTGGGTAATTAACATCCCTAAGGTAAAGAATGAAACGAAGGGAAATTTTGCAAAGCCTCAGTGATCTAATAGAAGAGAACTTCCCTAAGATAAAAGAAGACTGACATTTAATGGAAAAAGACAAACCGCAGAATGAAGACCGAGATGTATTCAAGTAAATGGCAGAGGAAAAAAGTTCAAAACAGAGGCGGCTGAATGCAACAGAGAGAGATGACTCCTACATCACACCGTACACAAAAATCATGTCTGGGTAGTTTGGAAGGTCAAACAATAAAGATAACATAGGAGAAAACTTGATGATCTGGGAGAGGCAAGATTTCTCAAATGGAAACCAGAAAGCACTGACCGTGAACTGCCATTGGTAAATCGGCCTGTGCATTGACTTTTCTTTTTCAGAGACAGAAATTTTGTTTCTGATCGTTCCTCCATTGGAAGCCTGTCTAGTGCCAATGCGGCTGGCCGAATCCAGCAGCTTCATTTGTCAGAAGATTTAAGCCCTCGGGAAATACAAGAAAATACTTTCTCTCTTCAAGCAGGTATTTATATCACATTATTATGTTTTATTATTTGATACTGTTTAACTTTATATTATTCTAAGATTATAAGGATAATATTAATTAGGCCCAATTTATAACTATAAAAACTGTGAAGTTAAATTCATGTGGATGCTCGAAACTTCTTGGTACCAGTGTTGGAACTGCAGGTTAACGACACCCCAGACTTTGTGTTCTGGACAGGTGCACAACCAGGAGTTGGACTCCTGGCCCCTTCTTCTTACAAGTTCCATGCCCTAGTGTATCAGCCCTCTGAAACAGTTCATGCTCAGACTGTAAAGGTTACTTTGTATAGTGTATTTAAAGTGCACACTATTTGTCCACCATTGTGGATGTGCACTATGCACCTGCTCCATGAGGGCCTGTGCTGGGCTCAGGGCGGATGGTGCCTGCCCGCCTCCCCCAGCACACAGGAGGCCTGGGGTGGGCGCACACTTGGGTTACATGGAGAAGACAGACACCGGCCAGCACAGCTCGGCTGCCTTTCCCCAGAGATGTACCAGAGGGGAAATCAGTGTTTGTTTTAAAAC
Source organism: Bison bison bison (assembly GCF_000754665.1). NCBI lineage: Eukaryota > Metazoa > Chordata > Mammalia > Artiodactyla > Bovidae > Bison > Bison bison. The sequence continues at coordinate 806,225 of NW_011494743.1, read as the reverse complement.
CAACTCTTTTAAAAAATTATTTCTTTATTTGGGTGCATGAGGTCTTTGCTGCAGCACACGGAATCTTTGATTTTCATTTCAGCATGCGGGGTTTTTAGTTGCATCATGTAGAATGTAGCTCCCTGGCCAGGGCTTAAACCTGGGCCCTCTACAATGGGAATGTGGAGTCTTGGTCACTGGTCCACCAGGGAAGGCCCAGAAAATTAGTGTTTTTTGAGGAATGACCCTGCCAGTGAAGTTCTCTGAGGCAGAGAGTGAGAGTGCTGGTGTAACCATGCAAGTGCAGCCGTGGGCATGAAAGACTCGGTGTTTGGTGGTTTTCATTGCAGCCTGCTGTGCGGCCCTCACGGAGCTGGTGCTGGACGACAGCAATGCCCACCAGGTGGTGCAGGTGGAGAGGGCGGGGCGGGGGGGGGTGGTGCCGGGCCACGCCGCCGTGCAGGGAGCCCCCTGCAGGCGGCCCGGTATCCCAGATCATGGCCTCTGTGGTCCCAGCAACGTGGTCTTAAAATATTGTAATATCTTAGCTAATATGCAGGATTCCATTTTATATTCTTGTCCTTCCCCTGTTAACTCACTTAGCTTTCAGAGAACTGCCATGTAGTTGACTGATGGTGTTTATTTCTTATATTATATGCAGTTTATTTCATTCTCTTTATCCTTTTTAAAACAGCTATCCTGAACTGCTTTAATTTGGGGCACACAGGATGCCATGAGCCAAGAGGACGTCAAGTTATTTAGGGTATATGCCCAGTAGTGGGATGGGGGGGTCATATGGATGAAACACAGCAAACAAAAATATTTATTGCTGAGGGACTAATTTCACAAAGCACACACAGCATCATTCAGTAACCAACTTACTACATATAGAGTCATATGTATGTGTGTGTGTACATAAATACACACATTTGTATACAACCCTGTAATGTGTTTCTGTTATAAAAGTTACTTCCTGTTTGTTGGATTTTACAGAGGAAACGTTTTTTTTGGGGGGTCAGTACATCAACTTAAAAATATATAAATTCATAATGTTAGTAAGGATCAGGTCAGCAGTGATGAGAGTCCCTGAGGAATTCAGCAGGTCAGGGTGGCTGGTGAGGCAGGGGGAAGCTCAGTCCCATTACTGTTAACTTGCTGGCTTGGCCTCTGGAAAAGTATTCCGCCTAAGCTTTGACTTTGTCACGTATAAAACAAGGAAACCGTAAGACTAATTCACATAATAGCTAGTAAGTCAGAAAGAGAAAAACAAATATCGTATATTAACACATATATATGGAATATAGAAAGATGGTACTGATAAACCTATCTGCAGGGCAACAATGGAGATGCAGACACAGAGAACAGACTTGTGGACCCAGTGGGGGACGGAGAGGGAGGGACAAGCTGAAAGAGTGCCATGGAAACATATGTAAAATAGGTAGCCAGTGGGAATTTGCTGTATCATGCAGGGAGTGCAGACAACCTCTGTGACAACCTGGAGGGGTGCGACGGGGTGGGAGCGAGGAGGGAGCTTCAAGAGAGAGGGGACATGTGTATACCTATGGCTGATTCATGTTGATGTGCGGCAGAAACCAACAATGCAATATTTACAACAGAATTGTACAGCAGTTATCCTCCAGTTAAAAATAGATTCTTTTATAAAAGACTGAATGCAGTAAGGCAGTAAAACTCTGCACAGTTATAAATGTCCACGTAGAGAATTTAGTAAATTATGTATTTAATAGATAATACAAAAGTATGGGTAAGGCAGTACATTTTGTTCACTTCTCCATGTGTATATTTGTATTAGAATAAGTCTAGAAAGATGTTAATTGTTTATACAAATAGCATTCATTTTTAAAAATATATTTTCTCTTAATTTTCTCTTTTCTATACTCATTTATCTCCATGTATTGTTTAATTAACAAAACAATAAAGGGAGAAATATTTTATATATTATAATTGTATTTTATAATTTTATATTTAAAATGCAAAATATAGAAATACTGGGGTCCCTTAACTCTGCTCACATTTTGGTTCCTACTCTTTGTTTTTAAAGTATTTAAATCACTTTTAATTGATGTACTTTGTTATCATCTTTAATGACAGTTGAAATTTTAAGATGTGGTCATACCCTTTGATGTTTAAACACATTACATTAACATCTTTAGTATTATCCTATAAAATTGACTCATGGTTCCAAAATTATACTAACAGTTCTTCTTTAATGTTTTAAAGTTGTTCTTTTCTTCTTGCTCGCTCATAACATGGCATCTTTATTCTTCCAGGAAAATGGTGTATATACAATAGCAAAATTAATTTTACCCAACAAACAAAAGAATGCAGCAAAAACTAATCTATTACAGGTAATAAACATACCTATTATTCTTTAATATCAAGTTACTGGAATCTGGGGAAATTTTGATAATAGGAGGTATGATTTTTAGAGCTTGTAGGTTAGCACTGGTCCCCTGTACTGACCGTGAGGGAAAAATACCTGGTGAGAGAGGCTGGAATGGAAAGAAATGCTGTCAAAACAGTGTAAAAGATTTAATAGTAGTTTCTCCATAGGGAGATAGGTGATTTTATTTAGATTTTTTTTTGCTTATCCATAAGTTCTTTGTTTTAAAAATATCGCTTGTATATCAGCAAAAAGAAGGCAGGGGGTGGGGTGGGAAATTATGTGCTGTATTTAAGCATGGAGCGCAGTCACTAGCCTTTCTCCCTTACAAAGGCAGACTTGTAAAATGGATCTCAATAGATGAGAAGGTGCTGGTTGGGTGAGTGAAGGGGTGGAGTGGACACGCGTGGCTCCTACTCCAGAGCGGATGAGCATACACAGAGAACAGCATGGACACAGCACGAAGGCCTGGCGGCTTAGAGCGTGCTTTGCTTAGGGCAGGTGTGTGGGGCTGAAGGAGGAGGGGGAGTGCCTTGGGAGAGGGGGCCTGGTGGGTAAGAAGGGGTCTCATTCTGCAGGATCTTATATGGCACACCAGAGGGCAAGTGTTCCCCGAGACATTGGAATAATAAAATCAGAGTCAGAGGAAGCCTTTGCAGCTGTTGAAGCTTATCCCTTTTTTCAAGTCATTAGAAAAGGAAGTAAAATGTGACATTTGCCTTCAAGCTGACTTCAGGGCTCTCACCCAGAATGATCGTCAGACCCTCAGAGAATTTGTGGTGGTGTCTGTGGGCTGGCAGACAGAGCTGCCACTGAGAACACACAGGTGTGGGGATGACTGCCTCTCAGGGAGCACAGAGGCCCGACCTTGTGCCAGAACAGGACAAGTCCACCGTCTACTGGACGTGCAGCCTGTTAGGTCATCAGAGGGTTTTAAAGAATTTTTACAGAAATTCTCTCAAGACACACACAGGTTCCCCACTTCTCATAGCCGCTTGCTTTCTCACCAGGCTCCTTTGTGTCGTCTTGTTATCTGCCTGACTTTCCCAGGCCGTTTTGTTTGCGACCCTTCTATATTTAGGTCACTGATTTTATGAGATGATTCCAGACTTGAATTCAGCAGACGCTAGTCACCCTTGTGGTGGCCTCGGGTACAGGTATAGCTGCAGGCCCAGGGCTCTCTTGCTCTCTTTTCTCAGCACTGCAGACTTTCCAGTGTTTATTTTTCTCTGGTGAACCCTCACAGGCCTCTTCTGAGTGTTCTCGGGAGTGACTGTAGATGGTGCTATCTGGGGACTGCCTTAGACTTTACTCAAGAAACCAATTTGTCAAGTTGGAGTCCACTGTGCCTGTGGATATTTTTATATGCCATCATTTCTAGGGTTTATTTTCTCATGAAAACTATATAAATATTGAGGCATATGTAGCAGGCTAGAAACAAAATAAACCTCGAGCTCCTGGAAGTCTTGTGCCATTTGGTTTTCTCGGCACAGGAGTTTTATTTCTTGTCTCTGTGCTCCTTTTATACGTTCTAGAAAGGAACTAACGACAGGCACCGAATCAAACAAGGCCCAGACCGCAAGCCTTCCACAGGGCAAATGCTTTTTAAACACCAGAACTCTGGTGTTTCTGTCCCCTGTTTTCAGTTACGAGCTGTGGCTCCTGCAGCCACCAGCCACGCTCACTGTACAGCCACGTTAGTGTCCGCTTCGTGATCATTCTATCCTGAAAACATTTTACTTCCTTGAGCTACCATTTGAGAATCACATATCCTTCTATTTTCCAGTGTTACGCATTCAGAGCCTTGAGGTTTCTCTTCAGTATGGAAAGAAACAGACCACTGTTTAAAAGGTATGAGCTTAGAGAAATTCGGGTGACCTGTGATCTTTAGATTCAACTGTTTTCACAGGCCTGCTTTTGTATGCAAACAGTAAGAAAAGAAAAAGTCAAAATGCAAAACATGTGTCCTCAGATTTCTTAAAATCCACAGATAAAGCAAGTCAGCCCTAAATGATATCTTAACACCGAAAGTTTGCAGAGTGACGAGGAAGCACACGAATCAAATCAGTACACCTCTTTTCATTACCTGTGACTGCTGCAGTGTTTAGTTTTTCTCTCTTTTTTAAGACATTAACTTTTAAAGCGATGAAATAAAAACATGTGCTTGTTTTTGCCCCTTCAGAAATGTCCGAAGTTGATCTAGACATTTCCTTTTTTAAAAAATTGTGGCTGTGCTGGGTCTTTGTTGCTGCGCGCAGGCTTTCTCTAGTTGAGGGGAGCAGGGACTGCTCTCTTGCTGCAGAGTACAGGCTCTGGAGCACGCGTTCAGGAGTGGGGGGCCTTGGGCTTCGTTGCCCCGTAGTATGTCGGATCCTTCCTGACCAGGGATCAAAGCCGAGTGCGCCACATTGGCAGGTGGACTCCCAAGCACTGGACCCCCAGGGAAGTCCTAAGCACTGCCTTTTAATCAATAGAGAAGAAAATACTTATCTGGATGCTCTTCACAGGATAGGAATTCATTTGTAGGGTAGGAAGCTGGATGTTCCTGGATCACCAGGCTGTGTGGCGAGCATGACAGAAAAGCCACCACCTCGGGAAGCAGACAGTGGTCACCCACAGGTGTGGTCTGTGCGCCATAGAGGTGGCAGGTTCGCCAAATCAAAGGCCCAGGTTCTTATAAACCAGAATGGAAACAAAACCCTGAGTTAATTGAACATCTTTTGTTCAGAATGGGACATTTTGTGTTTTTACTTTGTTTCTACATGACACTTACATTTAGGGGAAAAAAGGAAATATTAGTTATTCATTGTTGTTATTCAGTCAGTAAGTCATGTCTGACTCTAGGTGACCCCATGAACTGCAGCATGCCAGGCTTCCCAGTCCTCTATTATCTCCTGGAATTTGCACAAACTCACGTCCATTGTGTCAATTTCAGTTTAGTTGCTCAGTTGTATCCAACTCTTTGTGACCCCATGGACTGCGCATGCCAGGCTTCGCTGTCCATCATCAATTCCCAGAGCTTGCTCAGACTCATGTCCATCGAGACAGTGATGCCATCCAAGCATCTCATCCTCTGTCATCCCCTTCTCCTCCTGCCTTCAATCTTTCCCCTTCTCCTGCCTTCAGTCTTTCCCAGCATCAGGGGATTTTCAAATGAGTCAGCTCTTCACATCATGTGGCCACAGTATTGGAGTTTCAGCTTCAACATCAGTCCTTCCAACGAATATTCAGGACTAATTTCCTTTAGGATGGACTGGTTTGATCTCCTTGCAGTCCAAAGGACTCTCAAGAGTCTTCTTCAACACCACAGTTCAAAAGCATCAATTCTTTGGTGCTCAGCTTTCCTTATAATCCAAAGCTCACATCCATATATGACTACTGGAAATGTATGTATTTCATAGCTTTGACTAGATGGACCTTGTTGGCAAAGTAATGTCCCTGCTTTTAAATATGCTGTCTAGGTTGGTCATAGCTTTTCTTCCAAGGAGAAAGTGTTTTTTTATTTCATGGCTGCAGTCACCATCTGCAGTGATTTTAGAGCCCCCAAAACAAAGTCTGACACTGTTTCCATTGTTTCCCCATCTATTTGCCATGAAGTGATAGGACTGGATGTCATAATCTTAGTTTTCTGAATGTTGTTTTAGGCCAACTTTTTCATTCTCTCTTTCACTTTCATCAAGAGGCTCTTTAGTTCTTCCTTACTTTCTGCTATAAGGGTGGTGTCATGTGCGTATCTGAGGTTATTGATATTTCTCCTGGCAGTCTTGATTGCAGCTTGTGTTTCATTCATCTGGCATTTGCATGATGTCCTCTGCATAAAAGTTAAATAAGGAGGGTGACAATATACAGCCTTGACATACCCCTTTCGCAATTTGGACCCAGTCTGTTCTTCCATGTCCAGTTCTAACTGTCGCTTCTTGACCTGCACACAGATTTCTCAGGAAGCGGGTAAGATGGTCTGGTCTGGTATTGCCATCTCTTTAAGAATTTTCCACAGCTTGTTGTTATCCACACAGTCAAAGGCTTTGGCATAGTCAATAAAGCAGAAGTAGATGTTTTTCTGGAAACTCTCTTGCTTTTTTGATGATCTAACGGATGTTGGCAATCTGATCTCTGGTTCCTCTGCCTTTTCTAAAACCAGCTTGAACATCTGAAAGTTTGTGGTTCACATACTGTTGAAGCCTGGCTTGGAAAATTTTGAGCATTACTTTACTAGCATGTGAGATGAGTGCAATTGTGCAGTAGTTTGAACATTCTTTGGCATTTTCTTTCTTTGGGATTGGAATGAAAGCTGACGTTTTCCAGTCCTGTGGCCACTGCTGAGTTTTCCAGATTTGCTGACATATTGAATGCAGCACTTTCACAGCATCATCTTTTAGGATTTGAAATAGCTCACCTGGAATTCCATCACCTCCACTAGCTTTGTTCGTAGTGATGCTTCCTAAGGCCCACTTGACTTCACATTCCAGGATGTGTGACTCTGGGTGAGTGATCACACCATAATGGTTATCTGGGTCATGAGGATATTTTTTGTATAGTTCTTCTGTGTGTTTTTGCCACCTCTTCTTAATATTTTATGCTTCAGTTAGATCCATACCATTTCTGTCCTTTATTGTGCCCATCTTTTCATGAAATGTTCCCTTGGTATCTCTGATTTTTTTGAAGAGATCTCTAGTCTTCCTTATTCTATTGTTTTCCTCTGTTTCTTTGCATTGATCACTGAGGAAGGCTTTCTTATCTCTCCTTGCTATTCTTTGGAACTCTGCATTCAGATGCTTATATCTTTCCTTTTCTCCTTTGCCTTTAGCTTATCTTCTTTTCTCAGCTATTTGTAAGACCTCCTTAGTCAACCATTTTGCCTTTTTGTATTTCTTTTTCTTGGGGATGGTCTTGATCCCTGCCTCCTGTACAATGTTATGAACCTCCATCCATAGTTTTTCAAGCACTCTGTCTGTCAGATCTAATCCCTTGAATCTATTTCTCACTTCCACTGTATAATTGTAAGGGATTTGATTTAGATCGTAGTGGTTTTCCTTGCTTTCCTCAATTTAAAGTCTGAATTTGGCAATAAGGAGTTCATGATCTGAGCCACAGTCAGCTCCTGGCCTTGTTTTTGCTGACTATATTGAGCTTCTCCCTCTTTGGCTACAAAGAATATAATCAATCTGATTTCAGTATTGACCATCTGGTTATGTCCATGTGTAGAGTCTTCTCTTGTGTTGTTGGAAGAGGGTGTTTGGTGTGACCAGTGCAGTCTCTTGGCAAAACTCTGTTAGCCTTTTCCCTGCTTCATTTTTTAATCCAAGGCCAAACTTGCCTGTTACTCCAGGTATCTCTTGACTTCCCACATTTGCATTCCAGTCCCCTATGATGAAAAGGACATCCTTTTTGGGTGTTAGTTCTAGAAGGTCTTATAGGTCTTCATAGAACCATTCAACTTCAACTTCTTCAGCATTACTAGCTGGGGCGTAGACTTGGATTACTGTGATATTGATTGGTTTGCCTTGGAAATGAACAGAGATGATTCTGTCATTTTTGAGGTTGCACCCAAGTACTGCATTTTGGACTCTTTTGTTAACTATGAGGGCTATTCCATTTCTTCCAAGGGATTCTTGCCCACAGTAGTAGATATACTGGTCATCTGAGTTAAATTTGCCCATTCCAGTCCATTTTAGTTCACTGATTCCTAAAATGTCAGTGTTCACTCTTGCCATCTCCTGTTTGACCACTTCCAATTTACCTTGATTCATGGCCCTAACATTCCAGGTTCCTATGCAATATTGTTCTTTACAGAGTCACACTTTGCTTCCATCACCAGTCACATCCACAACTGGGTGTTGTTTTTGCTTTGGCTCTGTCTCTTCATTCTTTCTGGGGTTATTTCTCCACTCTTCTCCAGTAGCTTATTGGGCACCTACAGACCTGGGGAGTTCATCTTTCAGTTCCCTATCTTTTTGCCTTTTCATACCGTGCATGGGGTTCTCAAGGGAAGAATACTGAAGTGGTTTGCCATTCCCTTCTCCAGTGGACCACATTTTGTCAGAACTCTCTACCATGACCGGTCCATCTTGGGTGACCCTACATGGCATGGCTCATAGTTTCACTGAGTTAGACAAGGCTGTGGTCCATGTGATCAGTTTGACTAGTTTTCTGTGATTGTGGTTTTCATTCTGTCTGCCCTCTGAAGGAAAAGTATAAGAAGCTTATGGAAACTTCCTGATGGGAGATACTGACTGTGGGGGAAACTGGGTCTTGTTCTGATGGGTGGGGCCGTGCTCAGTATATCTTTAATCCAAAAATCTGTTGATGGGCAGAGCTGTGTTCCCTCCCTCCCATCGTTGTTTTGATGATGCCACCCAAACTTCTCATCCTCTGTCGCCCCCTTCTCTTCCTGCCCTCAGTCTTTCCCAGTATCAAGGTCTTTTCCAGTGAGTTGGATCTTCACATCAAGTGATCAAAGTATTGGAGCTTCAGCTTTAGCACCAGTCTTCTAAATATTCAAGGTTGATTTCCTTTAAGATTAACTGGTTTGATCTTGTTGTCCAAGGGACTCTCAAGAGTTTTCTCCAGTGCCACAATTCAAAAGCATCAATTCTTCAATGTTCAGCATTCTTTATGGTCCAACTCTCACATCCCTACATGACTACTGGGAAAATCATAGCTTTGATTATATGGACCTTTGTTGGCAAAGTGATATCTCTGCTTTTTATTATGTTGTCTAGGTTTGCCATAGCTTTCCTTCCAAGGAACAAACATCTTTTAATTTCATGGCTGTGGTCACCATTATTCATTATTATTATTCTATTATATATATTTATTCATTATAACCTTTTATTTCAAGGCCGTAAATCACCAGATGGTCAGTACCAAAAACAGATTATGTTCTCTGCAGCCCAAGATAGAGAAGCCCTATACAGTCAGTAAAAACAAGACCTGGAGCTGACTGTGACTCAGGTCATGAATCCATATTGTAAAATTCAGCCTTAAATTGAAGAAAGTAGGGAAAACTACAAGGCCATTCAGGTATGACCTAAATCAAATCCCTTATTATTATACAGTGGAGGTGATGCATAGATTCAAGGGAATAGATCTGGTAGACAGAGTACCTGAAAAACCATGGATGGAGGTTTGTAAAACTGTACAGGAGGCAGTAACCAAAAGCATCCTAAAGAAAAAGAAGTGCAAGAAGGCAAAGTGACTGTATGAGGAGGCTTTACAAATAGCCAAGGAAAGAAGAGATGTGAAAGGTAAGGGAGAAAGGGAAAGATATACCCAGCTGAATGCAGAGTTCCAGAGAATAGCAAGGAGAGATAAGAAGAGCTTCTTAAAGAACAATGCAAAGAAATAGATGAAAACAATAGAATGGGTAAGACCAGAGATCTCTTCAAGAAAATGAAAGATATCAAGGGAAAATTTCATGCACAGATGGGCATAATAAGGACAGGAACAGTAAGGACCTAACAATCAGAAGAGATTAAGAAGAGGTGGCAAGAATACACAGACGAATTATACAAGAAAGGTCTTAACCATGATGGCATGGTCACTCACCTAAAGCCAAACATCCTGGGATGTAAAGTCAAGTGGGCCTTAGGAAGAATTACTACGAACAAAGCTAGTGTAGGTGATAGAATTCCAGCTGAGCTATTTCAAAGCCTAACATATGATGCTGTTAAAGTGCTGCACTCGATATATCAGCAAATTTGGAAAACTCAGCAGTGGCCACAGCAGTGGAAAAGGTTGGTTTTCATTCTAATCCCAAAGAATGGCAATGCCAAAAAATGTTCAAATTACCAGACAGTTATACTCATTTCACATGCTAGGAAGGTTATTCTCAAAATCCTTCAAGCTAGGCTTTAGCAGTATGTGAACTGAGAACTTCCACATATACAAACTGGGTTTTGAAGAGGCAGAGGAACTAGAGATCAATTTGCCAGCATTCATTGGATCATGGAAAAAGCAAGGGAGTTCCAGTAAACCGTCTACTTCTGCCTCATTGACTACCTTAAAAGCTTTGACTCTGTGAATCACAGAAAACTGTGGAAAATTGTTAAAGAGATGGAAATACCAGACCACCTTACCTGTCATCTGAGAAACCTGTATGCAGATCAAGAAGCAAGAGGTAGAACTGAATATGGAACAATGGACCGGTTCAAAATTGAGAAAGGAGTACGTCAGGGCTGTATATTGTCACCTTGCTTATTTAACTTATATACAAAGTACATCATGTGAAATACCAGGCTGGATGAGACACAAGCTGGAATCAAGATTGCTGAGAGAAATATCAGCAAGCTCAGATACACAGAAGATATCACTCTAATGGCAGAAAGTGAAGAACTAAAGAGCTTCTTGATGAAAGTGAAAGAGGAGAGTGAAAAAGCTGGCTTAAAACTCAACATTTAAAAATCTAAGATCATGGTGTCTGGTCATATCACTTCATGGCAAATCAATGGGGAAAAAGTGGAAGCAGTGGCAGATTTTATTATCTTGGACTCCAAAATCACTGCAGATGGTGACTGCAGGCATGAAATTAGAAGATACTTTCTCCTTGGAAGGAAAGTTATGACAAACCTAGACAGCATATTAAAAATCTGAGACATCACTTTGCTGACAAAGGTCCATATAGTCAAAGCCATGATTTTTCCAGTAGTTGTGGATGTGAGAGTTGGATCATAAAGGAGGTTGAGCGCCAAAGAACTGATGATTTCAAATTGTGATGCTGGAGTAGACTCTTGAGAGTCCCTTGGACTGCAAGGAGATCATACCAGCCAATCTTAAAGGAAATCAACCCTGAATATTCATTGGAAGATTGATGCTGAAGCTGAAGCTCCAATACTTTGACCACCAGTGCAAAGAGGTAACCTATTGGAAAAGACTCTGATGCTGGGAAAGATGGAAAGAAAAAGGAGAAGGGGGCAGCAGAGGATGAGATATTTAGATAGCATCACCAACTCAATGGATATGAATTTAAGCAAACTCTGGAAGATAGTGGAGGACAGAAGAGCCTGATATGCTGCAGTCCATGGGGTTGCAAAGAATCAGACGGGACTTAGTGGCTGAATAATAGCAACAACAAATCATATCGGTGGACTTAAAAGATTTTAATAAACCTAAACTCTTGAAACCAGTAGCTTGGAAATGATGCATAAATATCTTCATTTTTATTCATCTGTATTTTAACTTTGTTTTAATAAAACATTCAAGAGTTAGGTTAACATTTACCTCCTCGGGTTAATATGAGGACTGACCCAAACGGCATTTGTGAAAGTGCTCTGTGTTCAGTAAACATCCAGTAAGCATCCATTCCTACTATGTTTGATACCATACCCCCAAATGTCTTACAAATAAAATTTCTGTAAAATCTGTATCATATCTATTTGTTTTATTATGGCAAAAAGCACATAGCACGAGACGCACTCTCTTCCATTGTTAACTGTGCAGTCCAGTGTTCCTAACTATAAGCGCAGGGTTGTGCAACAGATGTCTGGAACTTCCCTTTCCAGTTACTTTTCCTTACCCCCCGAGACATGTGTCTCTAGTTTATTTTTGTGGGATAAGTTGGTAAGCATTATTCCCCCCGTTTGTTGGCCAGTGTATTTAATGTAATTGACCTACGAGTGCACCAGATCCGAAAGGGAAGGAACAGGCCAGACTTTCCAACTCCTACATGAAGTATGTGTATGCATTTTTCTCTGTAGACTTTTCCCCACCGACCTGTTTGAGACCTTCATTGATATAGGACATTATGTTCGTGATATCAGTGCTTATGAAGAATTAGTATCAAAGTTGAATTTATTAGTGGTAAGTCTTGACTTTTAAACTAATTTGGCAGGCTGCCATGCAGTTAGAATGTGCTTATCCTAGTGACCTGTTTCCTTTTCATTTTTTGGTTAGGAGGATGAACGGAAGCAAATTGCTGAAAATGTTGAAAGCATTAATCAGAATAAAGCTCCTTCGAAATATATAGGCAACTATGCGATTTTGGATCATCTCGGCAGTGGAGCTTTTGGCTGTGTTTACAAGGTGACCTTGCCCTCAAACAGCATTTCCGATGTTCCCAAACAAGTTGCATGTCCCCCTGCACACTCACACACACGTGAATTGGAGCGCTTGTTGGTAAGCAGGTAGAAATAAAAAGCAGAATGATTTTTGTCCAACAGATGGCCGCACTGATATATCTCCCTCTCAGCTCTAGAAACTGGCCACTGACCTTTGAAGACAAAAAAAGTATCATTGATTTCTCACACACGTCGTCAAAATGGCTTGTCCTAATACATGACACATTCTCCAAATTTACACCGGTGTTTCTGTACTTATCCAGTAAAATCCTGCGAAATACGATAACCTGATCCAGGAGATATTGATAAAAAATTTTTTTCGAGCTGAGCTTAGTGTAAATTCAAATTGAGTTTTTAAAGTTATATAACTAATTTAGGTGACTTGGCTTAATCATGTGACCTTATTAATCTGTAGTAATCACTTTCTTCCTCTCTTCCATTGTCTCTCTCTCTTTGTCTCATTTATCTTAGGTTAGAAAGCGCAGTGGTCAAAATCTGTTAGCAATGAAAGAGGTCAACTTACATAACCCAGCGTTTGGAAAAGATAAAAAAGACCGAGACAGCAGTGTAAGGAATATTGTTTCTGAATTAACCATAATTAAAGAGCAGGTAAATGGTTTTGCTTACAAAGATGTTTTCCTTAAATAAATGTCATCCAAAAAGTAGAGTTCATGTGCTGTTCCTGTCCACGCTGTGTAGGAACTAGTTCTGTTTAAAATAATCGGCCCTGAAGTGATATCAATCACCAGGTTTTCTCCTAAGGCTTGACATTGAACCACAGACAGTATATGGGGTTATAACCACATCAGGGCCAGGAATGCAGAACAATTGAGTTCACAGCCCAGAATGCATAATGTATGAGAAAGCATATCCACTTCCTTCTTATTATGTTGAAGTATATTTCGTTACTTCATTATGTGCATAATAGTATGACTAAGACTTCCCAGACTTTTGTCAAATGAAACCAAGTTGTTGACATTCCTCAAATATGGATTATTTAATCTAAACTGTGGATTTTCAAGTTGGGTTATTATTTATTGGCATGAGCAGAATATTCTAACATAGTGTTAACCACTCAAGTATCATGAAGGTCTGTTTAGGAGAAAGAATAAGCATGTCAGAGAGAAATGGGATTTCTCTTTGTCATCAGTGAACACACTGGCTTCTTTTTCAGCTTTCTTTGTTTATGTTCACTGTGAATGCTGTTTGTCTGTAACTCCTGGGGAGACCTGTCAGTTCATGGCTGTTTGTTGTTGTTCAGTCCCTGTCCTCACGATCTCTCCTGGAGTTTGCTCACACTCATGTCCATTGAGGTAGTGATGCTATCTAAACATTTCATCCTCTGTTGTCCCCTTCTCCTCCTGGCCTCAGTCTTTCCCAGAATCAGGGTCTTTTCCAGTTAGTCAGCTCTTCGCATCTGGTGGCCAAAGAATTAGAGCTTCAGCTTCAGTATCAATCCTTCCAATAAATACTCAGAGTTGATTTCCTTTAGGATTGACTGGTTTGATCTCCTTGAATCCAAATCTGAACACAGTCTAGCCAGTGAGCTAGGTCAAGAACATGGCTCTTTTGCTTCCCTAGTCACGTGTTACTTGAATTTGAAACCTGCTGGCCACTTGGTAGTTGATGAGGTAAACTAGTGGTTTTAGGATATCTTCTAAGAAAAGAAGTTGTAAGGGCGGGGCCGTAGGAGGCTTCTGCTTGAACTTTGAGAGAGCTCAAGACTGTAGGACTGTGCTGTCACCATAGGCTTAAACTAAGGAGAGGCAGCAAGTTGAGGTCAAAAAGGAGGCGGTGGTGGCAGACAGGAGTGGGAGAAGTGGGACTAGAATGGGACAGTGTATTTGTTAATGTTAGTACTGAGTTGTAGTAACAAAGATGCCCCAAAGTATTGATACATGGGCTTGAAGGCGAGGCCTCTCCATGTAGGGGCTTCATCTTCCTGCCAGTCCAGATGCATTGCTCTGCTCCATGTGGTCAGGCAGGGACCTGCTCCTCCTCTCCCATTGCAGCCACCAAGGTGGTGCGCCCTGCATTTTGCGTTCAGACAGTGGGCTCCCCTCACTCTCCACTGGGGAGAGCTGAGTGATAAGCTCCCTCAGGGCTGCAGGAGAGGCAGAGAGAGGCAGAGAGATGTGACCTGTGGTGGGAAGTGCATCGTGCTACCACCTGATGGGATAGAGCAGCGTGAGGGCAGGTTTCAGTGGACAGCCAGAGGACTCTCCTGTGAAATGGCAAGAAGAAAGGCTAGAGAGAGATACAAGACATCTACAGTGTACCAGGGACTGTTCTGAGATGAAACAAACTCCAGTTCACTTAGAAACTCAAATTTTAAATAAACAACCACAAAAACTTAGTATTCTTTTGGAAAATTATCCCTTATTAAAAAAGTAGAATTTCTGTGTTACATTCTAAGTCTGCAATGTAGGAGACATAGGTTCAGTTCCTGTGTTGGGAAGATCCCCTGGAGAAGGAAATGGCAACCCACTCCAGTATTCTTGCCTGGAAAATTCCATGGACAGAGGAGCCTGGCAGGCTACAGCCAATGGGATCACAAGAATCAGACTTGACTTAGCTACTAAACCACCACTCATTCTAAGGTAAACTATGCCAAAGAGAAAATTTTACTGGACACTTTTTGGAGTGCATGCATGCTCAGTCATGTCTGACTGACTGTGACACCCTGGACTGTAGCCCTCCAGGCTCCTCTGTCCATGGGATTCTCCAGGCAAGAACACTGGAGTGGGTTGCCATGCCCTCCTCCAGGGACCCCTTTTGTTGAGGTATAAATGACATATGACAGCAGATTAGTTTCAGGTGAGCAACATGATGGTTAAATATTTGTATGTATTATGATGTGATGACCACACCAAGTCCAGTTAACATCCACCACATGTAGCTAAGATGAGAACTTTTTTCCCCAAACTTACTTATTTTTAACTGGAGGAAAATTGCTTCACAATATTGTGTTGGCCCCTGCCATATATCAACTTGAGTCAGCCATAGGTATACATGTGCCTCCTCCCTCTCTAACCTCCCTCCCACTTCCTACCCTTCCACCCGTCTAGGTTGTTGAAGTGAAGTGAAGTGTTAGTTGCTCAGTCGTGCCCGACTCTTTGTGACCCCATGGACTGTAGCCCACCAGGCTCCTCTGTCCATGGGATTTTCCAGGCAAGAATATTGGAGTGGGTAGCCATTTCCTTCTCCAGGGGGTTTTCCTGACCCAGGAATTGAACCCGGGTCTCCTGCACTGCAGACAGATACTTTATCTACTGTATGATTCAAGTTTCTTGAAAATCATACAGCTAATTCCCAGCAGTTTCCAACTTGAGTCTAGGAAGATGGTACTGATAAGCCTGTTTACAGGTAACAGTGGACATGTAGGCATAGAGAACAGACTTACAGACACAGGCAGTGGGGAGGACAAGGTGGGGGGTGGGACACATGGAGAGAGTAATGCAATCAGAACTTTTAAACCACAAATAAAACTTTATTCAGGACCACTGCAATAGAAGTCAAACTATTGCAAGAGAGGAGAGAGATTCAACTCAGCTCTCAACAGGAGAGGCATGATGGGGGACTTACAACTAAAAGTCAGGGCTGGGGGTGTCAAAGAATGGAAAATTGGTTAGTTATCAGGTTGGGGAAGAAAAACTTGATCAGATCACAAAGTTGAGGGGTGAAGAACTTGACTGGATATCAAGAGTGCAAGATTCCCTCTAAACCAACTGAGCAGGATTCTCGCTAAAACCTGGCAGGCCAAGGAGAGGAGGCCTAGTCCAGAGGATCACCCAAAGGAGTGCCCTAAGTTTGTTCAAGGAGGGAGACATGGGCAATTATTCTTATAATTTTAATGGGATTAGTAGCTCATGTTATTTTGATGTGAAAATATTAGTCACTCAGTCATGTCAGCCCTTTGCAGCCTCATGGACTGTAGCCTGCCAGGCTCCTCTGTCCATGGAATTCTTCAGACAAGAATACTGGAGTGGGTTGTCATTCCCTTGTCCAGGGAATCTTCTCAACCCAGGGATTGAATCCGGGTCTCCTGCATTGTGGGTGGATTCTTTACCATTCAGTTCAGTTCAGTTCAGTCGCTCAGTCATGTTCGACTCTTTGTGACCCCATGAACTGCAGCATGCCAGGCCTCCCTGTCCATCACCAACTCCCAGAATTCACTCAAACTCACGAACATCGAGTTGGTGATGCCATCCAACTGTCTCATACTCTGTTGTCCCCTTTTCCTCCTGCCCCCAATCCGTCCCAGCATCAGAGTCTTTTCCAGTGAGTCAACTCTTCACATGAGGTGGCCAAATTACTGGAGTTTCAGCTTTAGCATCATTCCTTCCAAAGAACACCCAGGGCTGATCTCCTTTAGGATTGACTGGTTGGATCTCCTTGCAGTCCAAGGGACTCTCAAGAGTCTTCTCCAATACCACAGTTCAAAAGCATCAATTCTTGGGTGCTCAGCTTTCTTCACAGTCCAACTCTTATATCCATACATGACCACTGGAAAAACCATTTTGGAGAGCATAGAAAGACATGAGTCATGTAAATAGACACAGTGTATATAAACATTTAAGTGGCAGAGAGAGGTTAAGAGCATAGATACATGTGTTCAAAGTTAATTGTTTCATTTCAATTTTCTCCTCAATGCAATCTGTTTGTGGTATTGGAGCAGGGAGTGTTAAATGAATTCTTAAGATAGCTTCCAGTTCTATAATCCTCCATTTTAGTTAAATTAAGTGAGAAAGCAGAACCAGTTTTTATTGCTATTTTATAAGGCTATATAGGAGATTGCTGTTTTCAAAATAGTTTTGTAAGCAGCAAATAAACAAGAATCATGAAAAATAAGATGATATTTTGAAATGCTTTGTTGTATAAATAAATGTAAACAGGATAATTTCTTTGTTGTTTTCAAATATGAATCCAACTAAATTGTGAAAACAAGTTTATATTTTGAAGTAGGTATAATGTTTGTTATTTATTTTCTTATAGCTTTATCATCCAAATGTTGTACGCTATTATAAAACATTTCTGGAAAGTAAGTATGAGTTTTCGTGATATTTCTAATAAAGTATCTATGTTATTTAAATATTTTTTTAAAAAATGTTACAAAAGAAGCTTAATCAACTCTTTTCTCTACCTTTTCTTTGTTATATATATGATAGTTGATATTTTTCATCACTTTCTTGATCAGTGAAACACTGATAGTCAAAGATCAAAATATACTTATAAAATACTTAGATCTCTCTATATAAGATTGCACAAACAAACCAAAATACTAAATATTGCTATTTTCATATACAAAAAGCCTTTAGTAGGATCAGGAGAAAATAAAACAAAAGGATGGTGGCTTATTTAAGAAAAAATAAAAAGGTGTGTTTTTTTTTTATTAAATCAGATGATTTTTTCCACCCTCTTCCCCTCAAACAAATTGGGCTGGGTGTTTTGAGGTTTCTTTCTCTTGAAGTTCAGGTAATTGCCACAAGGTGGTGATGTAACCCTGACTGCATCATCTTTAGGATGCTGGAATACAGAATCAAAACGTTGAGATAAAACCAAACTCAGTCACTTGTTTTTAAAAACAATAGAACTTTTGACTGAAGCAATATACATTTTAATACACCTGATGTGCTTCACTTGTGAAATTTCAAAATAAGTCTCCACATGAAGGGGCTTCCTCACTGCCTCTTTATCAGTGCTTGTGCTCAGATTCTCAGTTGTGTCTGACTCTTTGCCACCCCATGGACTATAGCCCTCCAGGCTCCTCTGTTCACAGGATTCCCCCAGCAAGAAAACTTGAATGCCATTTCTTCTTCCAAGGGATCTTCCCTACCCAGGGATTGAACCCATGTCTCATGTCTCCTGCATTAGCTGGCAGATTCTTTACCACTAAGCACCACCAGGGAAGCCCCTATCAGTTCTGCTGCTGCGAAGTCACGTCAGTCGTGTCCGACTCTGTGCGACCCATGGACGGCAGCCCGCCAGGCTCCCCCATCCCTGGGACTCTCCAGGCAAGAACACTGGAGTGGGTTGCCATTTCCTTCTCCAGTGCATGAAGGTGAAAACGCTCAGTCGTGTCCGACTCTTAGCGACCCCATGGACTGCAGCCCACCAGGCTCCTCCGTCCATGGGATTTTCCAGGCGAGAGTACTGGAGTGGGTGCCACTGCCTAGTGCTGTACAAACCTGGCAGGGTTATGAGTTTTCCCATCCTCTGGTTGACTCAGAGGAACTCAGTGGTGAAACCTACAGCAAATCCAGTTCCCTTGGCCATTTGTTCTTGATATTAGAACAATTTCCCATAATTTAGTGCACATCCCATAATAAAGAGGTCTAGACTGGCTTCTGACTTATGCTGAAGTGATACCATTAACTTTAATTTGAAAACAAAATAACATTACTTCTTCTGAAAAGAATTGAAAGTGATTTTAAAAATACATAAAATATGTAGAAATAGATTAGGAAATCATGATAAAAGGAAATAGAAGGTGAGAAAATTAAAAATAAAGCTAAAGTTAGTTGTTGTTTGGTCACTCAGTTGTATCTGACTCTTGGTGACCCCACAGACAGGCTCATCTGTCCATGGAATTTCCCAGGCAAGAATACTGAAGTGGGTTGCCATTTCCTACTCCCGGGGATCTTCCTGACCCAGGGATTGAACCTGCGACTCCGCATTGGCAGACAATTTCTTTACCACTGAGCTACCTGGGAAGCCCATACATATTTTACATACAGCCAAAACATTACAGAAGATACATATCATGTACTATTGTTAATAGTTCCATATTAACATTTGGAAGAGAAAGTAGAATTTACTTGTTTCTTAACATCCAAAGAAAAGAGGCAAAGCCAGTCAGTTATGAGATTCCTGGGGTCCATCAGCTGCAATCTGGAGAAGGCCAGCTTTCTCAGTCCTTGTCAGGGGCTGGGATTTTCCATCACGGGTGGTATATCCAACGCGCTTATTTCTAAACCATGATGTGATTTCACTGTAAAATACTGCAAGGTAAATGTATGAGGCTGAAGAACAATAAATGTAAAACACTTTTCTGAATGTCTAGTTTGATTTAAGTGTAAATTTTAGACCACTGAGTGGAGAGATGGGTTTACCTGTGCTTCAGGGAATTCTCCGTGACGGGAGCATTTGCTTCTCTTTGGTGGTCCTCAGCCCTTCCACATCCTGGGATAAGTAGAAAATGATAACATTTGCCAGCGCAAACTGATGCTAGGGGGTTGCCTGTAGTTGAAAGAGATACAGTGTCCCCCAGAGCCCCCTGGGCCCTGACCTTCCAGCTGAGTGAAACCACATCCCTGACTCTTCTGTGATGTGTGTGCCCTGAACAACCACTGGGAAGCTTGGATTCTAATTTATAAGTTCTTTCAAAATGTCTATATTGAGTTTAATTTTCTATTACCTTTTCTTTTTTCATATATAGATGATAGGCTGTATATAGTTATGGAACTTATAGAAGGGGCCCCTCTTGGAGAGCATTTCAGTTCTTTGAAGGAAAAACGACATCATTTTGCTGAAGAGAGACTATGGAAAATATTTATACAGGTATCGTTCATCTTCATTAACTTTCCCTATGAAACAGTACAGGTCTCAGCTGACCTCCCAGAGGTGTGTGCAGTGGTTGTGAGTGGCGGTCTGTCCGTGTATAGCACAGAAGCAACCTTTGCTTGTTGTTTGCCATTTGCAGCTGTGCTTGGCTCTTCGGTACTTGCACAAGGAGAAGAGGATCATCCATAGAGACCTGACGCCGAACAACATCATGCTGGGGGACAAGGACAGAGTGACCGTCAGTAAGTATTCAATCGGAAAAGTTTCAGCTTGAGAGTCTCTGAATATTATTCTAGGGCAGAGTGGTTGGACAGAACTTTCCACACTGATAGGTGCATTCTCTGTCTGTGTTGTCTAGTCCAGCAGCCACTGGCCACGTGTGGCTATTGGGCACTTGAAATGTGCCTACTGTGACTGAGGATATGAATTTTAAATTCTACTAACTTTTAGTTAATTTAAGTATCCCTATGTGGAGTAGTGGGTACTACAGTGGACAGTGACTAGTGAAGTTCTTGATGTTCTTGAAGTTCTCAGTATGAGAGAATAAAATACTCTTAGGATGCTGGAGCCTTTAATTCCTAAATCAATGGTTTCTAGGGTTTTTTTTTCTTTCTGTAGAATACTTCTTCATCAACAAAAGCTTTTATGACTACCACATGAACACATTATTGTACTGTTTTTAACATAGTCTGTGACATGGGTGACCAATAAGCATATGAAGAACTGTAAAAAATCTAGCCGTTTGTATACTTCAACATGTTTACTTTATATCACAGTATCTTCAAGTGTAGCAGGTTATCCTAATGTTATATAAATTTTTGCAAGTGAGAAACTTAGTTTTTTCCCCCACAGTTGTAATTTCTCAATCATAAAATAAGCTTTTTAGCTTAGAATGATATATTAGCTTTCCCCTGTCCTCTTCACTCATGAACACTAGCTACTCTAGGTGGTTCGCCCACTACAAGTAGGGAGAGAAGCTAAATCAGTGTTCTGGAAATATTTGTGATCGTGACCTTCCACTGGTAAATTCTTTTGATAACACACTGCCAATACATGTATTGTTGTTGTTATTGTTGTTCAGCAACTGTCGTGTCTGACTTTTTGCAACCCCATGGACTATAGCATGTCAGGTTCCTCTGTCCTCCACTATCTTCTAGAGTTTGCTCAAATTCATGTCCATTGAGTTGGTGATGGTATTAGTCTATAACCATCACTAGTAATTGCCCTCCACTCTTCCCCAGTAGTGTATTGGATACCTTCCAACCTGGGGGGGGGGTCTCACCTTCCAGCATCATATCTTTTTGCCTTTTCATATTGTTCAGCTGGAGTGGGTTCCATTTCCTTCTCCAGTGGACAGCATTTTGTTTGTCCAAACTCTTCAGTATGACCCATCCATCTTGGTGACTCCTAGCTTCATTCAGTTGTGCTAGCACCTTTGCCATGACAAGGCTGTGATCCATGAAGGGGCAATATATGTATGCTTATTTATAAATGCTATACACATATCACTGTATAATTATTCTATAGTACATGACATCAACAGAAATAACATGCAAAGGGGTGCATTAAAATTCAAGATAGAGATTTTGATATTTCCCACCCCTCCCCTGCCTAGTGAATTGCCTTAGGCACCCAACTTAGGAGATCCTCTCCTAAGTTTTACTGATGTGAAAGGCATTTGTGCGTGCCTGCATGTGTGTGTGCTAAGTTTTGTCAGTTGTGTTCAACTCTTTGCAACCTTTGGATCGAGCCTGCCAAACTCCTCGGTCCATGGATTCTCCAGGCAAGAAAACTGGAATGGGTTGCCATGCCCTCCTTCAAGGGATTTTCCTGACCCAGGAATTGAACCTGTGTCTCCCTACACTGGCAGGAGGGTTCTTTACCACTCACACAACCTGGGAAACCTGAAAGAGATTTGACAACGTTTTAAAGCTGAGTCTCTTAGTTTGGGAAGAATCCGATTCCTTGTGAAGGCAATTTCAAATGTAGGCTTTTACCATAACCACATCCTCAGTAACGATGATTAGATTCACTGTCCAGATTTTGTTTTTTGGTTAGAGCATGCTACATCAGTTTTAAAAAATCCCCAAACAGAAGCTCTATCAAAATCTTCAGTGCAAACTTACTTGGTAATATTTCAAGACAATGCTTTGTGATATATATGATGAGGTCAAATAATTGTGACTCTTCATCTTGAATACACATTTAATTTACTTAATCTAGAAGTTAATTATAATTTTGTTTATTGTAAGCTTTTTACTTTTTTCTTTTTATGAATTGTACTTGTGTTTCCTTAAGAATCTTTTTTTAGGACTTCCTTGGTGGCTCGGACAGTAAGGCATCTGCCTATGATGTGGGACACCTGGGTTCAATCCCTGGGTTGGGAAGATCTCCTGGAGAAGGAAATGCAACCCACTCCAGTATTCTTGCCTGGAAAATCCCATGGATGGAGGAGCCTGGTAGGCTACAGTCCATGGGGTCTCAAAGAGTCAGACACGACTGATCGACTTCACTTCTTTAAAAATTTTTACTATTTAATGTTTGTATGCTTGTAGATGTTTTAATGTATAAACTAATAAGGATTAAGATTAATTGTGTGTTTGAATTTCATACCAAACAGTAATACTATTAAACAGATGCTTAATAGTTTAATGGATCTATTTAATCTTTCTAAAGGTGATTTTTCAGACCATATTTTCTGAGTCTAGCCAATGCTATGTCCCATTTTCTTACATTTAAATACATTGAGGTTAATCTTTTATTGTGGTAGTCTGATTTATTTTCTGTCTAAACTTATTTCAAGTAATTCTTATATTTATTTTCTTTAACCAGTACCACACATCAAAATGGTTTACAAAATAAGATAGTGCTAAAAATCTTGTAAAGAAAAACCTATCCCTTTGCAACCCTCAGTTCCATTTCCTTAAAACAACCACTTTTCATTCTTTTTTAGCTCTATTTTCTGGTATTTGGTTTTCCATTGGCTTCCTTGGTGGCTCAGCCAATAATCTGCCTGCAATGCAGGAGACCTGGATTGGATCCCTGGGTTGGGAAGATTCCCTGGAGGGAGGGCATGGCAACCCATTCCAGTATTCTTGGGCTTCCCTGGTGGCTCAGACAGTAAAAAATCCACCTGTAATATAGGAGATGTGGGTTTGATCCCTGCGTTGGGAAGATCCCCTGGAGAAGAAAATGGCTACTCACTCCAGTATTCTTGCCTGGAAAATCCCATGGACAGAGGAACCTGGTTGGCTACAGTCCATGGGTACAAAGAGTCAGATATGGCTGAGTGCCTATCACTATGATAGTTGAGGATTCAATTTTCTTGTTTTCTCTTCTTCCCACCTGCCATCCTGCAATATATTTATAGCATAGTGTTAAAGTGAAAGTTGCTCAGTCGTGTTCAACTCTTTGTGACCCCATGGACTGTAGCCCACCAGGCTTCTCTGTCCATGAAATTCTCCAAGCAAGAATACTGGAGTGGGTTGCCATTCCCTTCTCCAATTTATGGCACAACTATGGGTTAAATCAGTATTCAGTATTTACATTATTATTACTGTGTAACTATTGTTCAATGTTGATTACTTCTCCTTCCTTATAGGCCTTTTGTTTTTCTTAGAGTTAATAATTGCCTTCTTTTTTTTTTTTAATTTTCCTAGTTTTCTGTGTACTTTCATTTCTTCTTCCCAGATCTTCTAAAAGGAATATAAAAGTCTTCTTTGTCTATTTTCCACATGGTCAGATAAGACAGTTACTCTCAGTTTTTTTTTCTCTTGGATACTCATTTTCTGTAGTTGTCTGTTGTAACATAGACTGAGTTTAACTTTAGGTCTGTTACACAGCTGTTGTCCTGGAACTTTCATGGTCTTCTTCTTCTTCTTTTTTTTTTTCAATTTGGCCACACCGTGCTGCTTGTGAGATCTGTTTCCTGACCAGGGATTGAACCTGGGCTACTGCACTGAACCCTAACCACTAGACCACCAGGGAACTCCCTGTTCCTTTTCTGGTTGGAGCCTCTATTTCCTGCATCCTCTGGACTTCTCTTTCTTTTATAACTCCCTTATTTTGCCAAAGTGTATCTTCTAGTACTTTACTAAGAAAGAGTGCTTTGGAAATTATCGTTTTTTTTTTTTTTAAATTTCTAATTAAAAACTTCTGGAGTTATAAGTGACATATACATTCTTTTAGTTTCAGATGAACAACATAATGATTTGGTATTTGTATACATTATAAAATGATCATCACAATAAGCCAAGTTAACACCCATCATGTTACATAGTTAATTTTTTTCTCTTGTGTTGAGAACCTTTTAAGATCTACTCTCTTAGCAACTTTCAAATATGCAATACAGTATTATTAACTATAGTCACCATGCTGTATATGACATCCACAGGACTTATTTATGTTAGAACTGGAAGTTTGTATTTTGACCTCCTTCACCCACTTCTCCCATTCCCTATCCTCTGCATTTTGCAACCACCAGTCTGTTCTATGTATCTATGAGCTTGATTTTTGTTTTTTACAGTCCACATGTAAGTGAAATTATGCAGTATGTCTTTCTCTGTCTAACTTATTTCACTTAGTATAATGCCCTCAAGGTCCATCCATGTTGTTGAAAATGGCAAGATTTCAGTCTTTTTATTGACTGAATTGTATGTGTTTGTACGTATGTATGTGTTTGTACATATATATGAATAAAGTATATGTATATACTTATGAGGAGAAGGCAGTGGCACCCCACTCCAGTACTCTTGCCTGGAAAATCCCATGGATGGAGGAGCCTGGTGGGCTGCAGTCCATGGGGTTGCTAAGAATTGGACACGACTGAGTGACTTCACTTTCACTTTTCACTTTCATGCACTGAAGAAGGAAATGGCAACCCACTCCAGTGTTCTTGCCTGGAGAATCCCAGGGACAGGGGAGCCTGGTGGGCTGCCGTCTGTGGGGTCGCACAGAGTCGGACATGACTGAAGCGACTTAGCAGCAGCAGCAGCAGCGTATACTTATGAGGGCTTCCCAGGTGGCGCTAGTGGCAAAGAACCCATTTGCCAATGCAGGAAATGTAAGAGACTTGGGTTTGATCCCTGGGTCAGGAAGATCCCCTGGAGGAGGGCATGGCAACCTGCTTCAGTATTCTTGCCTGGGGAATCCCACGGACAGAGGGGCCTAGCGGGTTACATTCCATAGGATTGTAAAGAGTCACACACAACTGAAGTGACGGAGCACGCACATGCATGTACTTATGAATAAATATATGTAGATCTAGATACATATATACACATATACACTAGGTTGGTGACCAACCTAGTGCTGGGAGAAATATCAATAACCTCAGATATGAAGATGACACCACCCTTATGGCACAAAGTGAAGAAGAACTAAAGATCTTCTTGATGAAAGTGAAAGAGGAGAGTGAAAAAGTTGGCTTAAAGCTCAACATTCAGAAAACTAAGATCAAGGCATCTGGTCCCATCACTTCATGGGAAATAGATGGGGAAACAGTGGAAACAGTAGCTGACTTTATTTTTTTGGGCTCCAAAATCACTGCATATGATGATTGCAGCCATGAAATTAAAAGATGTTTACTCATTGGAATGAAAGTTATAACCAACCAAGATAGCATATTGAAGAGCAGAGATATTACTTTGTCAACAAAGGTCCATCTAAGGCTATGGTTTTTCCAATGGTCATGTATGGATGTGAGAGTTGCACTGTGAGGAAAGCTGAGCACTGAAGAATTGATGCTTTTGAACTGTGGTGTTGGAGAATACTCTTGAGAGTCTCTTGGACTGCAAGGACATTCAACCAGTTCA
>NW_011494743.1:771349-780314 GCF_000754665.1 Bison bison bison | reverse complement strand
TTCAACCAGTTCATCCTAAAGGAGATCAGTCCTGGGTGTTCATTGGAAGGACTGATGTTGAAGCTGAAACTCCAATACTTTGGCCACCTGATGCGAAGAACTGACTCATTAGAAAAGCCCCTGATGCCGGGAAAGATTGAGGGCAGGAGGAGAAGGGGATGACAGAGGATGAGATGGTTGGATGGCATCACCGACTCAATGGACATGATTTTGGGTAAACTCTGGGAGTTGGTGATGGACAGGGAGGCCTGGTGTCTTGGGGTTCATGGGGTCGCAGAGTCGGACACAACTGAGTGACTAAACTGAACTGAACTGAACTGAGTCATCCCAGGCCATAAAATGATTGACAAGAATTTTGAAGAAAGGCAGATTTCCATACAAATATATAGCCTTCATTAACATAGATTAGGAGAACAGTGTATGAGTATAACATACTGGTTTGTCAAGTCAGTTCTGAGCCTTTAGGTGGAACCGACTTGAAGACAGAGTCTAGGGTACATATGTAGTACATTAACATAGCTTAAGACAAACATTTCCATAAGAAAAATGCATTGGTTATCTCAAGGTTTGAGAAAAGTTCTGGTGGAACCAGGTGTCATGGCAACACAGAATTTTAAGAGAAACCTCCTTTTAAATTTGTGTAGAGAAGGGAAAAAATATGACACTTTTGTTTCCTCCTGCTGCTTAAGAGAGAGATAAGAAAAATGTCTGACACTTGCAGCTTATTTCCTCCATTTGGAGACTCCTGTCCTTCCTGCCTGTTACACTCTCAAAGCCCTTTCTGAGAAATCAGATTATATACCATCTTTTATGCCTGGTAAGAGTTTGGTCTTTATTCTTAGTATTTATCAGAAGCCCTTGAGGAATTTTAACCTCTAAGTAGTGATACTGGTTTAGGTTTTTCAAAGATTGTAGCGCTGGTTTGGAGAATTATGTTTTGGAGGGTAGTAATGGATGTGGGGAGTCTGCTTAGAAAGTATAGTTCAGTACAGTTCAGGAGAGTTCACGGTGGCCTGAACTAGGCGATAGTGATTGTGTTAATTATCCATTGTTGTGTAACCAGTTACCACAAAACTTAGTGGCTTAAGAGAACACACATTTATTTTCTCACCACTTCAAGGGTCAGGAATCCAGCAGCAGCCTTGCTGTATGGTTCTGGCTCAGGGTCTCTCATGAAGTTTCAGACAGGCTGTGAGCCAAGGCTGTATCATTGGAAGTCTTAACTTGGCCTGGGAAAGAAAGTGAAAATCACTCAGTTGTATCTGACTCTTTGCGACCCATGGACTATAGCCTGCCAGGCTCCTGTCCATGGAATTCTCCAGGCATTTCTATTGGAGTGGGTAGCTGCTCCCTTTACAGGGGATCTTCCCGACCCAGGAATCAAACTGGGGTCTCCTCTTTGCAGGCAGATTCTTTACCAGCTGAGCTACCAAGGAAGGTGCTTGGCCTGGGAGTCCACTTCAAAGAAGGCTCACTCACATGACCGGCAATTAGTTCTGACTTTTGGCTGGAACTTGGTCTCTTATTCACCTGGACCTCTTCTCTCTGTGGCCCTTAAGCAGAATAGTCTGGACTGTTTTACATAAGTTAGATAAATATTTCTTAACTATAACATCAAAATCATTACATATAAAAGAAAAAAATTCATTGAATTTCACTGAAGTTTAAAACTTACAGTCTATGAAAGATGTTATTAACAGAATGAAAAGACAAGCTGCAGACTGGGAGAAAATATATGTAGGTCATCTATTTAACAAAGAATTTGTATCAATAATACAAGCAATAAGAAAGCTCAATAATAAGAAAACAAACAACCCAATGGAAAAAAAGGACCAAATTTTGAACAAGAACTTCACCAAAGAAGATACAGAAGATGATGGAGGAATAGGACGGGGAGAACACTTTCTCCCCCACAAATTCATTGAAAGAACATTTGAATGCTGAGTAAATTCCACAAAACAGCTTCTGAATGCGGGCAGAGGACACCAGGTACCCAGGAAGGCAGCCCACTGTCTTTGAAAGGAGGTAGGACAAAGTATAGAAGATAAAAAGACAGACAAAAGAGTTAGGGATGGAGATATGTCTCAGGGAAGGAGTCATAAAAGAGGAGAAGTTTCCAAACACCAGGAAATCCTCTCACCGGCGGGTCTGTGGGGAGTTTTGGAATCTCAGAGGGCAACATAACTGGGAGGGAAAATAAATAAATAAAAACCACAGATTATGTACCTAATGGCAGTTCCCAGTGGAGGAGTAGCCCAGACACTTGCATCCACCACCAGCAAGTGGGGGCTGAACAGGGAGGCACAGTCGCATTGCTTAGGGTAAGGACTGGGCCTGAATGCCCTGAGGGCAATCTGAGGGAGCTAACGTGAGATAGCAACCCAAACTGTGGGATAGCCAGAGAGAGAAAAAGAGAGAGAGAGAACATTCCCGTGAAAAGCCCAAACTTAAGACACTGCTGGCTCGCTCACAGGACAAAGGACTGAGCGAATACCAGATGAGAGCTAGCAGCAGACGGGCCCATCCCCTGCTGGAGGCAGGGGGCAGACGGGCAGCAGCCACAGCCAGAAAGGAGCACACTCAGCCCCAGAGATGGCATCCTCCACCAAACTGCAAGCAGGTTCCCAGTTGCCAACCAAGCCTTCCTGGGATCCTGGATGGATGACATCCACCGGGAGGGTTGCAGCCAGAGATCAGCTCCCCAGAAGAGACACATGGCACATCTGAGATGGCACACCCAGGAAACTAAGCTGCTGGGACTGGGGAGGTGATAAGATGCACCCCCACCTGGGGAGAGAGCACTCACCAAACACCTGGTTGCCTGAGCTGCTTGGACCTGGGAAGGGCACAAAACGCAGGCCCAACCGAGTCTGTGCCTTTGTGGAATACCCAAGAACCTGAACCCGAGCAGCTTAGACCTGGGAAGTGCACACAATCCAGGGCCCACTTTAGACAGTTCCCCTGCAGAGCAACCTGAAGCCTGAGCAATGTAGACCGGGAAAGCACACACACCGTGAGCAGGGGCAAACCCAGTGTGGCCGAGACACTGTGAGCTCTCCCCACATATGCCAGTGATATTTGTTTGCAGTGTACCTCTCTCTCCACAGCACGAGTGAACAAGTGAGCCTAAATAAGTGACCACCTTCACCCCCTTGTGTCAGGGTGGAAATTAGACACTGAAGAGACTAGCAAACAGAAGAAGCTAAAACAAAGAGAGGGAACCACTTTGGAAGTGACAGGTGCAACAGATTAAAACCCTGTAGTTAGCACCAACTACATTGGAAGGGGCCTATAGATCTTGAGAAGTAAAGCTGGAACAAGGAACTATCTAAAACTGAACTGACCTCACACTGCCCGCAACAGCTCCAGAGAAATTCCTAGATATATTTTACTATTATTATTTTTTTAATTTTTTAGTTTTAAGTCCTCTATTACTCCTTTAATTTTCATTTTTATAACCTACTATTACCTTGCAAAAAACCAGACCCTATTTTTAAAGCAAACGTCATATATATTTTTTATAATCTTTGTGGTTTTGTTTTGCTTTTTTTTAATATTGTATTTTTGAGAGTTTAACTTCTACTCTAGATTTTTGCTTTTTGGTATTTGTTATCAGTTTTGTACTTTTAAGAATCCAATCTTCCATACCCATTTTTACTTCGGAGTGTGATTATTGGCTTGATCGTCCTCTCCCCTTTTTGACTCTCTTTTTTCTCCCCTAGGTCACCTCTATCTCCTCCCTCCTCCTTCTCTTCTCTACCCAACTCTGTGCATCTCTTTGTGTGTTCTGGGCTGTGGAGAACACTTAGGGAACTGATTACTGGCTAGATCTGTCTCTCTCCTTTTGACCCTGCCTCGTCTCCTCCTGGTCACCTCTATCTCCTTCCTCCCTCTTCTCTTCTCTGTGTGACTCCGTGAACCTCTCTGGGTGTTCCAGGCTGTGGAGAGCACACAGGGATTTGGTTACTGGCTAGATTGCTCTTGCCCCTTTTGATTCCCCCTCTTCTCCTCCTGGTCACCTCTATCTCCCTCCTCCCTCTTCTCTTCTCCATGTAACTCAGTGAACCTTTCTGGATGTCTCTCATTGTGGAGAATCTTTTCTCCATTAACCTAGATGTTTTATCATCAGTGCTGTATGGATGGAGAAGTCTTGAGGCTACTGTAAGAATAAGACTGAAAACCAGAGGCAGGAGGCTTAAGTCCCAAACCCAAGAACACCAGAGAACTCCTGACTCCAGGGAACGTTAATTGATAAGAGCTCATCCAAAAGCCTTCATACCTACACTGAAACCAAGCTCCACCCAAGAGCCAACAAGTTCCAGAGCAAGACATACCATGCAGATTCTCGAGCAATGCAGGAACATAGCCCTGAGCTTTAATATGCAGGCTGCCCAAAGTCACACCAAACCCATAAACATCTCAAAACTTACTACTGGACACTTTATTGCACTCCAGAGAGAAAAAGTCCAGCTCAACCCACCAGAACACTGATGTAAGCTTCCCTAACCAGGAAACTTGACAAGCCACTCATCCAACCCCACCCACAGGGAAGAACCTCCACAATAAAAAGGAACCACAAACTGCCAGAATACAGAAAGGGCACCCCAAGCACAGCAATCTAAATAAGGTGAAAAAGCAGAGAAAAACTCAGCAGGTAAAGGAACATGATAAATGCCCACTAAACCAAACAAAAGAGGAGATAGGGGAGTCTACCTGAAAAAGAATTCAGAATAATGGTAATAAAAATGATCCAAAATCTTGAAAACAAAATGGAGTTACAGATAAATAGCCTGGAGACAAGGATTGAGAAGATGCAAGAAATGTTTAACAAGGACCTGGAAGAAATAAAAAAGAGTCAATAAATAATGAATAATGCAATAAATGAGATCAAAAACACTCTGGAGGAAACGAATAACTGAGGCAGAAGATAGGATAAGTGAGGAGAAGATAGGATGGTGGAAATAAATGAAGCAGAAAGGAAAAAAGAAAAAAGAATTAAAAGAAATGAAGACAACCTCAGAGACCTCTGGGACAATGTCAAACACCCCAACATTCGAATCATAGGAGTCCCAGAAGAAGAAGACAAAAAGAAAGACCATGAGAAAATACTTGAGATAATAGTTGAAAACTTCCCTAAAATGGGGAAGGAAATAGTCACCCAAGTCCAAGAAACCCAGAGAGTCCCAAACAGGATAAACCCAAGGTGAAACACTCCAAGACACATATTAATCAAGTTAACAAAGATCAAACACAAAGAACAAATATTAAAAACAGCAAGGGAAAAACAACAAATAACACACAAGGGGATTCCCATAAGGATAACAGCTGATCTTTCAATAGAAACTCTTCAGGCCAGAAGGGATTGGCAGGACATACTTAAAGTGATGAAACAGAAAAACCTACAACCAAGATTACTGTACCCAGCAAGAATCTCATTCAAATATGAAGGAGAAATCAAAAGCTTTACAGACAAGCAGCAGCTGAGAGAATTCAGCACCACCAAACCAGCTCTCCAACAAATGCTAAATGTTCTTCTCTAGACAGGAAACACAGAAAAGGTGTATAAACTTGAACCCCAAAACAACAAAGTAAATGGCAATGGGATCATACTTATCAATAATTATCTTAAATGTAAATGGGTTGAATGTCCCAACCAAAAGACAAAGACTAGCTGAATGTATACAAAAACAAGAGCCCTATATATACTGTCTACAAGAGACCCACCTCAAAACACGGGACACATACAGACTGAAAGTGAAGGACTGGAAAAAGATATTTCACACAAATGGAGACCAAAAGAAAGCAGGAGTAGCAATACTCATCAGATAAAATAGACTTTGAAATAAAGGCTGTGAAAAGAGACAAAGAAGGACACTACATAATGATCAAAGGATCACTCCAAGAAGAGAATATAACAATTATAAATATATATGCACCCAACATAGGAGCACTGCAATATGTAAGACAAATGCTAACAACTATGAAAGGGGAAATTAACAATAACACAATAATAGTGGGGTGCTTTAATACCCCACTCACATCTATGGCTAGATCAACTAAACAGAAAATTACCAAGGAAACACAAGCTTTAAATGATACAATGGACCAGTTAAGCCTAATTGATATCTATAGGACATTTCACCCCAAAACAATGAATTTCACTTTTTTCTCAAGCGCACACAGAACCTTCTCTAGGATAGATCATATCCTGGGTGATAAATCTAGCCTTGGTAAATTCTAAAAAATTGAAATCATTCCAAGCATCTTTTCCAATCACAATGCAGTAAGATTAGATGTCAATTACAGGAAAAAAACTATTAAAAATTCCAACATATGGAGGCTAAACAACATGCTTCTGAGTAACCAACAAATCACAGAAGAAATCAAAAAAAGAAATCAAAATATACATAGAAATGAATGAAAATGAAAACACAACAACCCCAAACCTGTGGGACACTGTAAAAGCAGTGCTAAGGGCAAGGTTCATAGCAATACAGGCTTACCTCAAGAAACAAGAAAAAAGTCAACTCAATAACCTAACTCTACACCTAAAGCAACTAGAAAAGGAAATGAAGAACCCCAGGGTTAGTAGAAGGAAAGAAATTGTAAAAATTAGGGCAGAAATAAATACAAAAGAAACAAAAGAGACCATAGCAAAAATCAACAAAACTAAAAGTTGGTTCTTTGAAAAGATAAATAAATTGACAAACCAGACTCATCAAGAAACAAAGGGAGAAGAATCAAATCAACAAAATTAGAAATGAAAATGGAGAAATCACAACAGACAACACAGAAGTACAGAGGATCATAAGAGACGACTATCAGCAACTATATACCAATAAAATGGACAACTTGGAAGAAATGGACAAATTCTTAGAAAAATATAACTTTCCAAAACTGAACCAGGAAGAAACAGAAAATCTTAACAGACCCATCACAAGCATGGAAATCGAAACTAATCAGAAATCTTCCAGCAAACAAAAGCTCAGGTCCAGACGGCTTCACAGCTGAATTCTACCAAAAATTTAGAGAAGCGCTAACACCTATCCTACTCAAAATCTTCCAGAAAATTGCAGAGGAAGATAAACTTCCAAACTCATTCTATGAGACCACCATCACCCTAATACCAAAACCTGACAAAGATGCCACAAAAAAAGAAAACTACAGGCCAATATCACTGATGAACATAAATGCAAAAATCCTTAACAAAACCCTAGCAAACAGAATCCAACAACATACTAAAAAGATCATACATCACGACAAAGTGGGCTTTATCCCAGGAATGCAAGGATTCTTTCAGTTCAGTTCAGTTCAGTCACTCAGTCCTGTCCAACTCTTTGCGACCCCATGAATCACAGCATGCCAGGACTCCCTGTCCATCACCATCTCCCAGAGTTCACTCAAACTCACGTCCATCGAGTCAGTGATGCCATCCAGCCATCTCATCCTCTGTCGTCCCCTTTGCCTCCTGCCCCCAATCCCTCCCAGCATCAGAGTCTTTTCCATTGAGTCACTTCTTCGCATGAGGTGGCCAAAGTACTGGAGTTTCAGCTTTAGCATCATTATTTCCAAAGAACACCCAGGGCTGATCTCCTTTAGAATGGACTGGTTGAATATCTGCAAATCAATCAATGTAATGCACAACATTAACAAATTGAAAGATAAAAACCATATGATTATCTCAATAGATGCAGAGAAAACCTTTGACAAAATTCAACATCCATTTATGATAAAAACTCTTCATAAAGCAGGAATAGAAGGAACATACCTCAGCATAATAAAAGCTATATATCACAAACCCTTAGCAAACATTATCCTCAATGGTGAAAAATTGTAAGCATTTCCCCTGAAGTCAGGAACAAGGCAAGGGTGCCCAGTATCATCACTACTATTCAATATAGTTTTGGAAGTTTTAGCCACAGCAATCAGAGAAGAAAGAGAAATAAAAGGAATCCAGATTATAAAAGAAGTAAAACTCTCACTGTTTGCAGATGACATGATCCTCTACATAGAAAACCCTAAAGACTTTACCAGAAAATTACTAGAGCTGATCAATGAATATAGTAAAGTAGCAGGATATAAAATTAGCCCACAGAAATCCCTTGCACTCCTATACACTAACAATGAGAAAACAGAAAGAGAAATTAAGGAAATAATCCCATTCATCATTGCAACAAAAAGAATAAAATACTTAGGAATAAATCTACCTAAAGAAACAAAAGCCCTATATATAGAAAACTATATAACACTGATGAAAGAAATCAAAGAGGACAGAAATAGATGGAGAAATATACCACGTTCATGGAATGGAAGAATCAATATAGTGAAAATGAATATACTACCTAAAGCAATCTATAGATTCAATGCAATCTCTATCAAGTTACCAACAGTATTTTTCAAAGAACTAGAACAAATAATTTCACAACTTGTATGGAAATACAAAAAACCTCGAATAGCCAAAGCAATCTTGAGAAAGAAGGATGGAACTGGAGGAATCAACCTGCCTGACTTCAGGCTATACTACAAAGCTGCAGTCATCAAGACAGTATGGTACTGGCACAAAGACAGAAATATAAATCAGTGGAACAAAATGGAAAGCCCAGAGATAAATCCACACACCTATGGACAACTTATCTTTGACAAAGGAGGCAAAAATTTGCAATGGAGAAAAGGCAATCTCTTCAACAAGTGGTGCTGGGAAAACTGGTCAACCACTTGTACAAGAATGAAACTAGAACACTTTCTAGCACCATATAGAAAAATAAACTAAAAATGGATTAAAGATCTAAACATAAGACCAGAAGCTATAGAACTCCTAGAGGAAAACATTAAGCAAAACACTCTCTGACATGAATCACAGCAGGATCCTCTATGACCCACCTCCCAGAGTAATGGAAATAAAAGCAAAAATAAACAAATGGGACCTAATTAACCTTAAAAGCTTTTGCACAATGAAGGAAACTAT
>NW_011494743.1:770939-771249 GCF_000754665.1 Bison bison bison | reverse complement strand
ACATGAAAAGATGCTCAACATCACTCATTATTAGAGAAATGCAAATCAAAACCACTATGAGGTACCATTGCACGCCAGTCAGAATGGCTGCTATCCAAAAAGTCTACAAGCAATAAATGCTGGAGAGGGTGTGGAGAAAAGGGAACCCTCTTACACTGTTGGTGGGAATGCAAACTAGTACAGCCACTATGGAGAACAGTGTGGAGATTCCTTAAAAACTGGAAATAGAACTGCCTTATGATCCAGCAATCCCACTGCTGGACATACACACTGAGGAAACCAGAATTGAAAGAGACACGTGTACCCTAAT
>NW_011494743.1:768906-770258 GCF_000754665.1 Bison bison bison | reverse complement strand
AGAGAGTTCCAGAAATACATCTATTTTTGCTTTATTGACTATGCCAAAGCTTTTGACTGTGTGGATCACAATAAACTGTGGAAAATTCTGAAAGAGATGGGAATACCAGACCACCTGACCTGCCTCTTGAGAAACCTATATGCAGGTCAGGAAGCAACAGTTAGAACTGGACGGGGAACAACAGACTGGTTCCAAATAGGAAAAGGAGTATGTCAAGGCTGTATATTGTCACCCTGCTTATTTAACTTATATGCAGAGTACATCATGAGAAATGCTGGGCTGGAAGAAACACAAACTGGAATCAAGATTGCCAGGAGAAATACCAATAACCTCAGATATGCAGATGACACCACCCTTATGGCAGAAAGTGAAGAGGAACTAAAAAGCCTCTTGATGAAAGTGAAAGAGGAGAGTGAAAAAGTTGGCTTAAAGCTCAACATTCAGAAAACGAAGATCATGGCATCTGGTCCCATGACTTCATGGGAATAGATGGGGAAACCGTGGAAAGTGTCAGACTTTATTTTTTTGGGCTCCAGAATCACTGCAGATGGTGACTACAGCCATGAAAGTAAAAGACGCTTACTCCTTGGAAGGAAAGTTGTGTCCAACCTAGATAGCATATTCAAAAGCAGAGACGTTACTTTGCCAACAAAGGTTCATCTAGTCAAGGCTATGGTTTTCCCTGTGGTCGTGTATGGATGTGAGAGTTGGACTTTGAAGAAGGCTGAGTGCCAAAGAATTGATGCTTTTGTTTTATTTTTTTTTCATTTTTTTAAAATTTTATTTTATTTTTAAAATTTACATAATTGTATTAGTTTTGCCAAATATCAAAATGAATCCGCCACAGGTATACATGTGTTCCCCATCCTGAACCCTCCTCCCTCCTCCCTCCCCATACCATCCCTCTGGGTCGTCCCAGTGCACTAGCCCCAAGCATCCAGTATCGTGCATCGAACCTGGACTGGCAACTCATTTCTTACGTGATATTTTACATGTTTCAATGTCATTCTCCCAAATCTTCCCACCCTCTCCCTCTCCCACAGAGTCCATAAGACTGTTTCTATACATCAGTGTCTCTTTTGCTGTCTCGTACACAGGGTTATTGTTATCATCTTTCTAAATTCCATATATATGCATTAGTATACTGTATTGGTGTTTTTCTTTCTGGCTTACTTCACTCTGTATAATAGGCTCCAGTTTCATCCACCTCATTAGAACTGAACTGAAATGTATTCTTTTTAATGGCTGAGTAATACTCCATTGTGTATATGTACCACAGCTTGCTTATCCATTCATCTGCTGATGGACATCTAGGTTGCTTCCATGTCCTGGCTATTATAAACAGTGTCTGC
>NW_011494743.1:768210-768806 GCF_000754665.1 Bison bison bison | reverse complement strand
GGAGAAAATAATAGCAAACAAAGCAACTGACAAAGAATTAATCTCAAAAATATACAAGCAATTCCTGCAACTCAATTCCTGAAAAATAAATGACCCAATCAAAAAATGGGCCAAAGAACTAAACAGACATTTCTCCAAGACATACACATGGGTAACAAACACATGAAAAGATGCTCAACATCACTCATTATTAGAGAAATGCAAATCAAAACCACTATGAGGTACCATTGCACGCCAGTCAGAATGGCTGCTATCCAAAAAGTCTACAAGCAATAAATGCTGGAGAGGGTGTGGAGAAAAGGGAACCCTCTTACACTGTTGGTGGGAATGCAAACTAGTACAGCCACTATGGAGAACAGTGTGGAGATTCCTTAAAAAACTGGAAATAGAACTGCCTTATGATCCAGCAATCCCACTGCTGGACATACACACTGAGGAAACCAGAATTGAAAGAGACACGTGTACC
This sequence comes from Bison bison bison, assembly GCF_000754665.1. NCBI lineage: Eukaryota > Metazoa > Chordata > Mammalia > Artiodactyla > Bovidae > Bison > Bison bison. Next base: position 768,340 of record NW_011494743.1, on the reverse strand, counting down.
CTAATGTTCATCACATGGACATGGACATGGACATGGAAGCAATCTAGATGTCCATCAGCAGATGAATGGATAAGAAAGCTGTGGTACATATACACAATGGAGTATTACTCAGCCATTGAAAAGAATACAT
>NW_011494743.1:766864-767234 GCF_000754665.1 Bison bison bison | reverse complement strand
TATACTCATTTTTACTATATTGATTCTTCCAATCCATGAACATGGTATATTTCTCCATCTATTAGTGTCCTCTTTAAATAAAAACCATATGATTATCTCAATAGATGCAGAGAAAGCCTTTGACAAAATTCAACATCCATTTATGATAAAAACTCTCCAGAAAGCAGGAATAGAAGGAACATACCTCAACATAATAAAAGCTATATATGACCAACCCACAGCTAACATTATCCTCAATGGTGAAAAATTGAAAGCATTTCCTCTAAAGTCAGGAACAAGACAAGGATGCCCACTTTCACCATTACTATTCAACATAGTTTTGGAAGTTTTGGCCACAGCAATCAGAGCAGAAAAAGAAATAAAAGGAATC
>NW_011494743.1:766061-766764 GCF_000754665.1 Bison bison bison | reverse complement strand
TCATTTGCTATTATTTTCTCCCATTCTGAAGGCTGTCTTTTCACCTTGCTAATAGTTTCCTTTGATGTGCAGAAGCTTTTAAGGTTAATTAGGTCCCATTTGTTTATTTTTGCTTTTATTTCCAATATTCTGGGAGGTGGGTCATAGAGGATCCTGCTGTGATGTACGTCAGGGAGTGTTTTGCCTATGTTCTCCTCTAGGAGTTTTATAGTTTCTGGTCTTACGTTTAGATCTTTAATCCATTTTGAGTTTATTTTTGTGTATGGTGTTAGAAAGTGGTCTAGTTTCATTCTTGTACAAGTGGTTGACCAGATTTCCCAGCACCACTTGTTAAAGAGATTGTCTTTAATCCATTGTATATTCTTGCCTCCTTTGTCAAAGATAAGGTGTCCATACGTGCGTGGATTTATCTCTGGGCTTTCTATTTATTCCATTGATCAATGTTTCTGTCTTTGTGCCAGTACCATACTGTCTTGATAACTGTGGCTTTGTAGTAGAGCCTGAAGTCAGGTAGGTTGATTCCTCCAGTTCCATTCTTCTTTCTCAAGACCGCTTTGGCTATTCGAGGTTTTTTGTATTTCCATACAAATTGTGAAATTATTTGTTCTAGCTCTGTGAAGAATACTGTTGGTAGCTTGATAGGGATTGCGTTGAATCTATAAATTGCTTTGGGTAGTATACTCATTTTCACTATATTGATTCT
>NW_011494743.1:760877-765641 GCF_000754665.1 Bison bison bison | reverse complement strand
CTCTCACTATTTGCAGATGACATGATTCTCTACATAGAAAACCCTAAAGATTCCACCAGAAAATTACTAGAAATAATCAATGACTATAGTAAAGTTGCAGGATATAAAATCAACACACAGAAATCCCTTGCATTCCTATACACTAATAATGAGAAAACAGAAAGAGAAATTAAGGAAACAATTCCATTCACCATTGCAACGGAAAGAATAAAATACTTAGGAATGTATCTACCTAAAGAAACTAAAGACCTATATGTAGAAAATTATAAAACACTGGTGAAAGAATTGATGCTTTTGAACTGTGGTGTTGGAGAAGACTCTTGAGAGACCCTTGGACTGCAAGGAGATCCAACCAGTCCATTCTGAAGGGAGATCAGCCCTGGGATTTCTTTGGAAGGAATGATGCTAAAGCTGAAACTCCGTACTTTGGCCACCTTATGTGAAGAGTTGACTCATTGGAAAAGACTCTGACGCTTGGAGGGGTTGGGGGCAGGAGGAGAAGGGGACAACAGAGGATGAGATGGCTGGATGGCATCACTGACTCAATGGACGTGAGTCTGAGTGAACTCCGGGAGTTGGTGATGGACAGGGTGGCCTGGCGTGCTGAAAATCATGGGGCTGCAAATAGTTGGACACGACTGAGTGACTGAACTGAACTGAACTATCATAGTTTTTAGTAATGTCACTACAAGGAATCAAAGGGAAATAAAAATTAAATCTTTGCAGAAAAATTTGTGTGCAATTATTGTGCTTACTTGGGTTTGTAGTATAATCATTAATAGGAATGGTGAGAGTAGACATTCTTGCCTTTTTGTTTGTAGTCTTGACTTTACACAACCTTGTCTTAATTACTATACCCTTGTAATAATTTTTAATACATTGTAGAAAGCTATGTTTTCTTTTATATCAAAATCCATGTCTCCTCTTGGCTCTTTCTATTTCTATATTAATTTTATACTAAATTTGTGAAGTTCCACCCAAAATGTGAAGATTCATTTTATTGGAATTACATAAATTAACTTAGGAAGAATGAAATTTATATAATATTGAAAATTCCAATCCATAAATTTGGACTTTCTCTCCATTAATTCTAGTCTTTATTGACTCTGTAACAAAATTTTATAATTTTCCCTGCATTGGTCTTTCATATCATTTGTCACATTCTCCTAAGTATTTGTTTCTATGCTGCTTGTATAATTAGCATGCTTTCTTCTTTTTTTTGAAAGGAAAGAGAAAATAGTATTTTCTGATTTATTTTAAAAATTTAGTTATCAAGGCACAGCAAAAAATGTGCTTATATGACAATCTCTTCAAAATATCTATCAGGATATTAAGAAGACAGCTATAACTTTTCTTTTATGCTTTAATTGAGATCTGATTGACATACAACATTATATTAGTTTCAAGTGTATAACATAATGATTTGATATTTGTTATATATTGTGAAATGATCATCGTAAGTTGAGGTAACCTCCAGCCTTGTTTTTGATCTTAAGGGAAGGGCATTCAGTCTTTCAACGTTAAATAGAGAGTTAGCTGTAGGTGTTTCACAGATGCCCTTTATTATTGGGTTAAGGAAATCCTTTTTCCCATTTTGCTGAAAGGAATAAATGCTGAATTTTGTCAAATTCTTCTTACACAACAATTGAGATGATCATATGATTTCATTCTCTAATGTTCTGATCTGGGAAACTATTGATTCATTTAAAAATGTTGGTTTATTTGTTGATTCATTTTAAAATGCCTTGTATTTCTAGCATAAACTCCACTTGGTTATTATGTGTTATCCTTTTAAATATACCTCTAGATTGAACTTACTTATATTTTTATTGATAATTTTAGCATCTATTCTCATGGGAAATGTTGTCCTGTGGTTCTTTTCTTATAATGTCTTTGTTTGGACCTGGCTCCAGGTAATATTGATTTCATAAGCTGAGCTGGAAAGTGTTCTCTCCTCTTCTGTTTTCTGGTAGAGCTTGGGCATGACTGACATTTACTCTCTAAATGTTTGGTTGATTTTGTGAATGAAATTACCTAGGTCTGATTTTCCTTTGTTTGCAGTATTGTATTGTGTTTTGATGAAGAGCTGGGTCTTTAGAATTGAACAACCTCAAGTTCATGTGTAACTATTCGTTTCTCCCTATATTCTCTTTGAACCTCAGTTTCTTCATCTGTAAAATGGGTCATTGTGAGATTAAATAGCAATATACATCAGTTGATTATCACTGTGCTATACTACATTTGTATATGTTAACTTATTCACATTTTAATATTATAGTACTTACTACTTTTACAGATAAGAAAACTATCACAAACAGAAATTAAATAACTTCCCCAGGGTTACTCAGGTAGCACATAATGAGACCAGGATTTGAATTGAGCATGTAAGTTTCCAGAGTCCTTGCCTTTAATCACTGCTGCTGCTGCTGCTGCTAAGTCGCTTCAGTCATGTCTGACTCGGTGTGACCCCATAGATGATAGCCCACTAGGCTCCCCATCCCTGGGATTCTCCAGGCAAGAACATTGGAGTGGGTTGCCATTTCCTTCTCCAGTGCATGAAAGTGGAAAGTGAAAGTGAAGTCGCTCAGTCGTGTCTGACTCTTAGCGACCCCATGGACTGCAGCCTACCAGGCTCCTCCATCCATGGGATTTTCCAGGCAGGAGTACTGGAGTGGGGTGCCATTGCCTTCTCACTAAGGGGCACTAACTAAAATTGCTAACCCCTTGTTGAGTATTAAAGCAGACAAAATATGTAAGCAGCTAAATCTGTGCTAGTTCAAGGTTGTTGTTTAGTAAACTGGTATGCGAAGAAATGACTCATTTGAAAAGATTGAAGGCAGGAAAGATTGAAGGCGGGAAAAGAAGGGGATGACAGAGGATGAGATGGTTGGATGGCATCACCAACTCAATGGACATGAGTTTGAGTAAACTCCCGGAGTTGGTGGTGGACAGGGAAGCCTGGCATGCTACAGTCCATGGGGTCACAAAAAGTCATGACTGAGTGACTGAACTGAACTGATTGTTATTCATAACACAAATTAATATTACTTTGAACAAAGTCAAGTACTTCAAAATATTTTCAACCTGTCAAAGACATTTTATTATAGGCAATCAAGTATATTGTATTGAAAATTTATCACAGTGAAATTCCATACATATTTAGTGCACTTAAAAAAGTGATATTGTGAACATCAAACAATACTAGGAATAGCAACTTGAATGTTTGCCCTGGTTCAACTCTGTCCTTTTGTGTAATTCTAGTACTTAAACTTATCGAGAAGCTTGCAAATCCTTACAATAATAAAAGGAAGAGTATCTGTCTCTACCACTTTGATCTTAGTTGTTGAGTGGCTTAAAAAGAGAAGTATTTGATCCATGTCAATGTATGGCAAAACCACTATAATATTGTAAAGTAATTAGCTTCCAATTAAATAAATTTATATTAAAAAAAAGAAATGGAAAAAAGAATTATTTGAAGGTTTTTGGAAGACTTTAGCTAGGACTAATATTAAATATAAATATTTAGCATTATAGTTTAAAAATTAGAATCATTTATATTAACATTAACTATATTATTATATAAGTATTTTGATTTGACTGTAAACATTGTATTTACTATGACTTCATACAAATGGATGCCATTAATTTCAGCTTTTCAGATCTTCATGCTGATTATTTAGGTTTAGCATATTTACTTATTTATTTTGGCTCATGAGATGATGACTACCATATGCCAAAACATTCAGTTCAGTTCAGTTCAGTTCAGTCACTTAGTCGTGTCCAACTCTTTGCGACCCCATGAATTGCAGCACGCCAGGCCTCCCTGTCCATCACCAACTCCTGGAGTTTACTCAAACTCATGTCCATTAAGTCGGTGATGCCATCCAACCATCTCATCATCTGTCGTCCCCTTCTCCTCCTGCCTCAATCTTTCCCAGAATCAGGGACTTTTCAAATAGTCAACTCTTTCCATGAGGTGGCCAAATTATTGGAGTTTCAGCTTCAACATCAGTCCTTCCAGTGAACACCCAGGACTGATCTCCTTTAGGATGGAGTGGTTGGATATTCTTGCAGTCCAAGGGACTCTCAACAGTCTTCTCCAACACCACAGTTCAAAAGCATCAATTCTTCAGCACTCAGCTTTCTTCACAGTCCAACTCTCACATCCATACATGACTACTGGAAAAACCATAGCCTTGACTAGATGGACCTTAGAAGGCAAAGTAATGTCTCTGCTTTTTAATATGCTATCTAGGTTGGTCATAACTTTCCTTCTCAGGAGTAAGCGTCTTTTAATTTCCTGGCTGCAATCACCATCTGCAGTGATTTTGGAGCCCCCCAAAATAATGTCTGACACTGTTTCCCTATCTATTTCCCATGAAGTGATGGGACCAGATGCCATGATCTTCATTTTCTGAATGTTGAGCTTTAAGCCAACTTTTTCACTCTCCTCTTTCACTTTCATCAAGAGGCTTTTTAGTTCCTCTTCACTTTCTGCCATAAGGGTGGTGTCATCTGCATATCTGAGGTTATTGATTTCTCCTGACAATCTTGACTCCAGCTTGTGCTTCATCCAACCCAGTGTTTCTCATGAGGTACTCTGCATACAAATAAGCAGGGTGACAATATACAGCCTTGATGTACTCCTTTCCCTATTTGGAACCAGTCTGTTGTTCCCCGTCCAGTTCTAACTGTTGCTTCCCGACCTGCATACAGGTTTCTCAAGAGGCAGGTCAGGTGGTCTGGTATTCCCATCTCTTTCAG
>NW_011494743.1:758067-760777 GCF_000754665.1 Bison bison bison | reverse complement strand
TCAGGTGGTCTGGTATTCCCATCTCTTTCAGAATTTTCCACAGTTTATTGTGATCCACACAGTCAAAGGCTTTGGCATACTCAATAAAGCAGAAATAGATGTTTTTCTGGAACTCTTGCTTTTTCGATGATCCAGCGAATGTTGGCAATTTGATCTCTGGTTCCTCTGCCTTTTCTAAAACCAGCTTGAACATCTGGAAGTTCATGGTTCATGTATTGCTCAAGCGTGGCTTGGAGAATTTTGAGCATTACTTTACTAGCATGTGCTGCTGCTGCTAAGTCACTTCAGTCATGTGCGACTCTGTGCAACCCCATAGATGGCAGCCCACCAGGCTCTCCCATCCCTGGGATTTTCCAGGCAAGAACACTGGGGTGGGTTGCCATTTCCTTCTCCAATGCATGAAAGTGAAAAGTGAAAGTGAAGTCGCTCAGTCGTGTCCAACTCTTAGCGACCCCATGGACTGCAGCCTACCAGGCTCCTCCATCCATGGGACTTTCCAGGCAAGAGTACTGGAGTGGGGTGCCATTGCCTTCTACTAGTATGTGAGATGCATGCAATTGTGCGGTAGTTTGAACATTCTTTGGCATTGCCTTTCTTTGGGATTGGGATGAAAACTGACCTTTTCCAGTCCTGTGGCCAAAACATTAGGTTCATTTTATTTATTTGAAAATTATAAAGAATAATCTAAAAAGTAGAATCATAAGTTCAATAAGTACTTTGTCCTATCTTTCAGTCAGCAAGACTTATTTTAATATTTTTAATGATAAATGTCATTATGTCAATACAAATAGCATAATGGCATAATGTATGTACACCATTATTGAAAGCTGGGAATGGTTTAGAGTACTGTACACGGGGCATTTTGACAGGGAAAGACAAGAAAACTTTCTCTTGTGAATTGTAATAGTTTTTTTTTTTTTTGTTGTTGTTGTTATTTTGTTTTCTGCAGAATGTTAAAAGCTAAGGAACAGTGCTAATTCTGGGAACATATAATAAAATTGCTTTTTTTTTTTTTTTTAATTGCAGCTGACTTTGGCCTGGCAAAGCAAAAACAAGAGAGCAGTAGACTCACGTCTGTTGTGGGAACGATTCTGTACTCCTGGTAAAGACAGTTATTTTATGGTTCTCAAACATCCTTCTTAACTGGTTTTGGCTTTCATTTTTTTTTTTTTTTTTGGTGTGCAAAGGAAAGACATTTACCTCTAATAAGTTTTCTTCGATTAGCGAGGTAATACACATGTGTAGAATCATGCCATCACATATTTAAAATAACCAACTATCTTTCCTTTAAGGTAACTCTGCCCCTCAATTACTTGTAATTGAAATGATCCTCAGCACACAACAGGTGTACAAAACTTTTTGAATGAATCTATGAATAAACCAGTAGACTGGTTTGCAACATGACACTTCGAACATTTAATTGCATCTATTGTATATATATTGGCTTCCCTGGTGGCTCAGAGGTTAAAGTGTCTGCCTCCAGTGCGGGAGACCCGGGTTTGATCCCTGGGTCGGGAAGATCCCCTGGAGAAGGAAATGGCAACCCACTCCAGTATTCTTGCCTGGAGAATCCCATGGACGGAGGAGCCTGGTAGGCTACAGTCCACGGGGTTGCAAAGAATTGGACATGACTGAGCGACTTCACTCACTCACTCATTGTATATATGATTCTTGAATTCTCTTTCCATCTATAGATATTCAAGGTCAAGGAAAGAATTTTTCATGTCCTAATGCTTGTCCTAGCATCTGGCAAATAATAGGTTCAGAATAAATTTTATTATGTGAATGAATAAATGATGATATATATACTTAGACATATATCTACAAAGTTGGTTGCTTCTTGGGTAAATGAGTGTTATTTTGATGAATTGAGACTCTTAAATAGCATATTGAAAAGCAGAGATATTACTTTGCCAACAAAGGTCCGTCTAGTCAAGGCTATGGTTTTTCCAGTGGTCATGTATGGATGTGAGAGTTGGACTGTGAAGAAAGCTGAGTGCTGAAGAATTGATGCTTTTGAACTGTGGTGTTGGAGAAGACTCTTGAGAGTCCCTTGGACTGCAAGGAGATCTGACCAGTCCATTGTGAAGGAGATCAGTCCTGGGTGTTCATTGGAAGGACTGATGCTAAAGCTGAAATTCCAATACTTTGGCCACCTCATGTGAAGAGTTGACTCATTGGAAAAGACTCTGATGCTGGGAGGGATTGGGGGCAGGAGGAGAAGGGGACAACAGAGGATGAGATGGCTGGATGGCATCACCGACTCGATGGACATGAGTTTGAGTGAACTCTGGGTGTTGGTGATGGACATTGAGGCCTGGTGTGCTGTGTGATTCATGCAGTCTCAAAGAGTCAGACACAACTGAGTGACTGAACTGAACTGAACTGAGCATGCTTTTAGGGTTCCTTTGCAATTCATTAATTATCATGAAGTGAGAATCTTCTTTTGCTGATCACGTATCATTTGTCTGAATCTGTCAAACAGATATGGTAGTCTGTAGATGCAGCAGATTTCAGGGAAATATTATGGAGGTGTTTATCCCAATAGACAAAATCTCTAGGTTGCAAGGTGTGATTCTTAAGGTCTTTGTCTCCTGAGAAAGTGCTGTGAAAAGATTGCTCTACCAAAAAGATGGTTATTTTTAATAGAGGCAATTGTTGTTCAGTCACTTAGTCATGTCCTACTCTTTTCGACCCCATGGACTGTAGC
>NW_011494743.1:753431-757954 GCF_000754665.1 Bison bison bison | reverse complement strand
TCTAGATATTACTTTGCCAACAAAGGTCCGTCTAGTCAAGGCTATGGTTTTTCCAGTGGTCATGTATGGATGTGAGAGTTGGACTGTGAAGAAAGCTGAGCACCGAAGAATTGATGCTTTTGAACTGTGGTGTTGGAGAAGACTCTTGAGAGTCTCTTGGACTGCAAGGAGATCCAACCAGTCCATTCTAAAGGAGATCAGCCCTGGGTGTTCTTTGGAAGGAATGATGCTGAAGCTGCAACTCCAGTACTTTGGCCACCTCATGCTTAGAGTTGAATCATTGCAAAAGACTCTGATGCTGGGAGGGATTGGGGGCAGGAGGAGAAGGGGACTATGGAGGGTGAGATGGCTGGATGGCATCACTGACTCGATGGACGTGAGTTTGAGTGAACTCCGGGAGTTGGTGATGGACAGGGAGGCCTGGTGTGCTGGGATTCATGGGGTTGCAAAGAGTCAGACACGACTGAGCGACTGAACTGAACTGAACTGAGGCAATTAGGGCATAAAATATTGGAGCATCTCTCCTTGTATCAGTTGTGGGTCAAAAGAATCAAGACCCTAGTTCATTGAGTGTCCTGTGGCCATCTCACAGGGTGAGAGTTTATTTCCGAAAGGGTGGATTTGCAAATTAGAAGGAGCAACAGCAATGCTGGAAGCCATGGTGTTTGGAAGGCTTCTACAAATTTTGCCAGTTGAGTCCTAATAATGCCATTATTACATTCAGTTAAACCAGCGAATTGAATAATGGTAGTCAGAATGAAAGTATTGTAAGACAAGCACCTGGCCAGTAAAGTGGGTTTCTCAATCCCTATAAAGTTTGAGAAGGGTTCCCTAGGTAGGGATGTTGTTGTTGTTCGGTGCCCCAGTAGTGTCCGACTCTTTGCGACCCCATGTATTGCAGCACTCCAGGCCTCCTTTACCCTCACCATCTCCCAGAGTTTGCCCAAGTTCATGTTCATTGCCTTGCTGATGTTGTCCATCCATCTCATTCTCTGATGCCCTGTTCTCCTTCTGCCCTCAATCTTTCCCATCATTGGGGACTTTTCCAGTGAGTCATCTGTTCCCATCTGATGACCAAGTACTGGAGCTTCAGCTTCAGCATCAGTCCTTCCAGTAAACATTCAGGGTTGATCTCCCTTAAAATTGACTGACTTGATCTCTTGCTGTCCAGGGGATTTTTAGGAGTCTTTTCCAGCACCACAGTTTGAAGGCATCGATTCTTTGGCATTCTGCCTCCTTTATGGTCCAGTTAGCACAGCCTCACATGACCACTGGGAAGACAATATGGACCTTTGCTGACAGAGTAATGTCTCTGCTTTTCAACACATTGTCTAGGTTTGTCATTGCTTTCCTGCCAAAAAGCAATTGTCTTCTGATTTCATGGCTGCAGTCATCATCTGCAGTGATTTTGGAGCCCAAGGAGAGGAAACGTGTCACTACTTCCACTTTTCCCTCTTCTATTTGCCATACAGTAATGGGGCTGGATGCCATGATCTTGGTTTTTTTAAATATTTAGTCTTAAGCCGGCTTTTTCACTCTCCTCCTTCACCCACATCAAGAGGCTCTTTAGTTCCTCTTTGCTTTCTGCCATTAGAGTGGTATCATCCATATATCTGAGGTTGTTGATGTTTCTCCCACCTATCTTGATTCCAGCTTGTAACTCATCCAGCTTGGCATTGCTCATGATGTGCTCAGTGTATAGGTTAAACAATCAGGGTGACAGCAGACAGCCCTGTTGCACTCCTTTCTTGATCTTGAACCAATCAGTTTTTCCATACAGGGTTCTAACTGTTGCTTCTTGCCCCACCTACAGGTTTATCAGGATACAGGTAAGATGGTCTGGTATTTCTCTCTCTCTAAGAGCTTTCCACAGTTTATCATTATCCACACAGTCAAAGGCTTTACTGTAGTTGTTAAAACAGATATAGATGTTTTTCTGAAATTCCCTTGCTTTCTCTATAATCCAGCAAATGTTGGCAATTTGCTCTCTGGTTCCTCTTCCTTTCCTAAGCTCAGCTTGGACATCTGGAAGTTCTTGGTTCACATAATGCTGGAGCCTAGCATGCAAGATTTTAAGCATGACCTTACTAGCATGGGAGATGAGTGTCCAATGGTTAGCACATTCTTTGGTACTACCCTTCTTGGGAATTCGGATGAGGATTGACCTTTTCCAGTCCTGTGGCTACTGCTGGGTCTTTCAGGTTTGCTGACATAATGAATACAAAACCTTGATGACATCATCCTTTAGGGATTTGAATAGTTCTACTGGAATTTCATTGCATCCACTAGCTTTATTAACGTCAGTGCTTCTTAAGACCCACTTGATTTTGCACTCCAGAATGTATGACTCTGGGTGACTAACTACACCATCATAGTAATCTGGTTCATTAAGATCTTTTTGTACAGTTCTTCTCTGTATTCCTTCCATCTCTTCTTGATCTCTTTAGCATCTTCTAGGTCTCTGCCATTTTTATCCTTTATTGTGCCCATCTTTGGGTGGAATGCTCCCTTGATCTTTCCAATTTTCCTGAAGAAATCTCTGGTCTTTCCCTTTTTGTTGTTTTCTTCTATTATTAAGCATTGCTCATTGAAGAAGCCCTTCTTATCTCTTCTAGGGCTTCCCTGATAGCTCAGTTAGTAAAGAATCTGCCTGCAATGCAGGAAACCCCATCTTGATTCCTGGGTTGGGAAGATCTGCTAGAGAAGGGATAGGCTACCTACTCCAGTATTCTTAGGCTTCCCTGGTGGCTCAGCTGGTAAAAAATCCACCTGCAATATGGGAGACCTGCATTCAATCCCTGGGTTGGAAAGATCCCCTGGAGAAGGGAAAGGCTACCCACTCCAGTATTCTGGCCTGGAGAATTCGATGGACTGTATAGTCTCTTTCATGGGGTCAAAAAGAGCCAGACATTATTGAATGACTTTTGCATTCACTTTTCTTGTCTCTTCTAGCTATTTTTTTGGAACTCTGAGTTTAATTGAATGAATGTACCTTTCCCTTGCTTTTCACTTCTCTTTGTTCTTCTGCTGTTTGTAAAGCCTCCTCAGATAACCACTTTGCCTTCTTGCTTTTCTTTTTCTTTGGGATGATTTTCTTCACCATCTCTTGTGTGACAACACAGACCTCTGTCCATAGTTCTTCAGGTAAACTGTTAACTAGATCTAGTCCCCTGAATCTATTTGTTACCTCTACTGAAAATTCATATGGGATTTGACTTAATCATACTTGGCTGACCTATTGTTTTTCCCGGTTTTCTGTAGTTGAAGGCTGAATTTTGCTGTGAGAAGCTGATGATCTGAGCCACAGTCAGCTTCAGGTCTTGTTTTTGCTGTCTGTATCAGTTCAGTTCAGTTCAGTTCAGTCGCTCAGTTATGTCTGCCTCTTTGCGACCCCATGAATCACAGAACGCCAGGCCTCCCTGTCCATCACTAACTCCTGGAGTTCACTCAAACTCATGTCCATCCAGTCGGTGATGCCATCCAGCCATCTCATCCTCTGTCATCCTCTTTTCCTCCTGTACCGAGTCCCTCCCAGCATCAGAGTCTTTTCCAGTGAGTCAACTCATCTCATGAGGTGGCCAGAGTACTGGAGTTTCAGCTTCAGCATCATTCCCTTCAAAGAAATCCCAGGGCTGATCTCCTTCACAATGGGCTGGTTGGATCTCCTTGCAGTCCAAGGGACTCTCAAGAGTCTTCTCCAACACCACAGTTCAAAAGCATAAATTCTTTGGCACTCAGCTTTCTTCACAGTCCAACTCTCACATCCATACATAACCACTGGTAAAACATAGCCTTGGCTAGACAGACCTTTGTTGGCAAAGTAATGTCTCTGCTTTTGAATATGCTATCTAGGTTGGTCATAACATTTCTTCCGAGGAGTAAGCGTCTTTTAATTTCATGGCTGCAATCACCATCTGCAGTGATTTTGGAGCCCAAAAGAATAATGTCTGACACTGTTTCCACTGTTTCCCCATCTATTTCCCATGAATTGGTGGGACCGGATGCCATGATCTTCATTTTCTGAATGTTGAGCTTTAAGCCAACTTTTTCACTTTCCTCTTTCACTTTCATCAAGAGGATTTTTAGTTCCTCTTCGCTTTCTGCCATAAGGGTGGTGTCATCTGCATAACTGAAGTTAGTGGTATTTCTTCTGGCAATCTTGATTCCAGCTTGTGCTTCTTCCAGTCCAGCGTTTCTCATGATGTACTCTGCATATAAGTTAAATAAGCAGGGTGACAATATACAGCCTTGACGTACTGCTTTTCCTATTTGGAACCAGTCTGTTGTTCCATGTCCAGTTCTAACTGTTGCTTCCTGACCTGCATATAGGTTTCTCAAGAGGCAGGTCAGGTGGTCTGGTATTCCCAAATCTTTCAGAGTTTTCCACAGTTTATTGTGATCCACACAGTCAGGGGCTTTGGCATAGTCAATAAAGCAGAAATAGATGTTTTTCTGGAACTCTCTTGCTTTTTTGATGATCCAGCGAATGTTGGCAATTTGATCTCTGGTTCCTCTGCCTTTTC
>NW_011494743.1:752590-753166 GCF_000754665.1 Bison bison bison | reverse complement strand
CTAGCGTGTGAGATGAGTGCAATTGTGTGGTAGTTTGAGCATTCTTTGACATTGCCTTTCTTTGGGATTGGAATGAAAACTGACCTTTTCCAGTCCTTTGGCCACTGCTGAGTTTTCCAAATTTGGTGGCATATTGAGTGCAGCACTTTCACAGCATCATCTTTCAGGATTTGAAATAGCTCAACTGGAATTCCATCACCTCTACTAGCTTTGTTTGTCGTGATGCTTTCTAAGACCCACTTGACTTCACATTCCAGGATTTCTGGCTCTAGGTGACTGATCACACCATCATGATTATCTGGGTCGTGAAGATCTTTTTGTACAGTTCTTCTGTGTATTCTTGTCACCTCTTCTTAATGTCTTCTGCTTCTGTTAGGTCCATACCATTTCTATCCTTTATCGAACCCATCTTTTCATGAAATGTTCCCTTGGTATCTCTAATTTTCTTGAAGAGATCTCTAGTCTTTCCCAATCTGTTGTTTTCCTCTATTTCTTTGCATTGATCGCTGAAGAAGGCTTTCTTATCTCTTCTTGCTATTCTTTGGAACTCTACATTCAGATGCTTATATCTTTCCT
>NW_011494743.1:752277-752490 GCF_000754665.1 Bison bison bison | reverse complement strand
TCATCAGGCACTCTATCTATCAGATCTAGTCCCTTAAATCTATTTCTCACTCCCACTGTATAATCATAAAGGATTTGATTTAGATCATATCTGAATGGTCTAGTGGTTTTACCTACTTTCTTCAATTTAAATCTGAATTTGGCTATAAGGAGTTCATGGTCTGAGCCACAGTCAGCTCCTGGTCTTGTTTTTGTTGACTGTATAGAGCTTCTC
>NW_011494743.1:742296-751998 GCF_000754665.1 Bison bison bison | reverse complement strand
ACTCTGATATTGAATGGTTTGCCTTGGAAATGAACAGAGATCATTCTGTCGTTTTTGAGATTGCATCCAAGTACTGCATTTTGGACTCTTTTGTTGACCATGATGGCTACTCCATTTCTTCTAAGGGATTCCTGCCCACAATAGTAGATATAATGGTCATCTGAGTTAAATTCACCCTTTCCAGTCCATTTTAGTTCCCTGATTCCTAGAATGTCGACGTTCACTCTTGCCATCTCCTGTTTGACCACTTCCAATTTGCCTTGATTCATGGACCTAACATTCCAGGTTCCCGTGCAATATTGCTCTTTACAGCATCGGACCTTGCTTCTATCACCAGTCACATCCACAACTTGGTATTGTTTTTGCTTTGGTTCCGTCCCTTTATTCTTTCTGGGGTTATTTCTCCACTGATCTCCAGTAGCATACTGGGCACCTACTGACCTGGGGAGTTCCTCTTTCAGTATCCTATCATTTTGCCTTTTTGTACTGTTCATGGGGTTCTCAAGGCAAGAATACGGAAGTGGTTTGCCATTCCCTTCTCCAGTGGACCACATTCTGTCAGATCTCTCCACCATGACCCGCCCATCTTGGGTGGCCCCACACGGCATGGCTTAGTTTCATTGAGTTAGAGAAGGCTGTGGTCCATGTGATTAGATTGACTAGTTTTCTATGATTATGGTTTCAGTGTGTCTGCCCTCTGATGCCCTCAAAACACCTGTCATCTTACTTGGGTTTTTCTTACCTTTTTCTTTTCATCTTTACCCCTATGCAAAACAACTTTATTAACTAGAATATTGTCCTCTCGTTTTGCCTGTCAATTATCACCTCTAAAATACCAAACACCTCACAGATTTGCATGTCATCCTTGTGCTGAAGTCATGCTTGTTTTCATGTGTCATTCTAATTTTGGTATATGTGCTGACAAAATGAGTACAATAATCAAACTATTAACAAAGATGACAACATGACCACTGTAGGAAAGAAGACTATACTATCTACACTCTGAACCTTTTAACATATTATCTCATTCCATTTACTTTCTGAATGTATTGATACTTTGTTGCATTTAAAGGAAAGAAGTCCTTCCTCCCAATTTATATAAATCATCATATTATTGAATTGTTTGTGAAGTTGCAAAATGTTTGTATTTTTCACCTGGGTTCAATACTTTCTTTGTTTACCTCAATAATGTGTAAATAGAATCTTTGGCAATTAGCAACTTAATTGCTCACATAAGTGAGGGACTACTAATTGAATTTAAAAATCAAAACAGTTGCCTTTTTTAAAAGTTATATCAAGCATCCTTCCTTCCTCATCTTTCTTCTACCTTGTTTACACTCTTAGTTTGTGAATTCACACCTTTTAAAAACAGAGGTAGTATTTAGATAAACGTTAGTCCAGACCCCTCTCAAAGGCTGCTGATTATGAACTATGTTGACTTATTTATCTAAATATTGCAATAAACAAAGACTGTCCTTGCCATCTACCTAACTATACTATTCCTAGCTTCACTTGATTTTTTTCCAACTTTCCTGAGGTATTATTGACAATTGAAAATTACATGTATTTGAGGTTTGCGATATGATGTTTTGATACTTGTGCACATTGTGAAATGATTATGCTGCTGCTGCTGCTAAGTCACTTCAGTCGTGTCCGACTCTGTGCGACCTCATAAACGACAGCCCACCAGGCTCCCCTGTCCCTGGGATTCTCCAGGCAAGAACACTGGAGTGGGTTGCCATTTCCTTCTCCAGGGGATCTTTCCAACCCAGGGATCAAACCTGTGTCTCCTGCATTTGCAGGTGGATTCTTTACTGTTGAGCCACCAGGAAAGCATGCATTAGTTTGCTAGGGATGCCATAAAAAATAACACAGTCTGGGTGGCTTAAACAACAGAAATTTATTTGAAGTCTAGAGTCCAAGATGAAGGCGTTGGCAGGTTTGGTTTCTTCTGAGGCCCCTCCTTGGTTTGCAGGTGCTGTCCAGTCCCCTTGCTGCCTCTTCCCACAGGTGTCCCTCTGCACAGGCACACTTCTGCTGTCTCCTCCTCCACTAACACCAACAGTGGTCATACTGGGTCAGAACCCACGCCCCTCGCACTCCCCCCTGCCCCCCCCTGCCAAGTGGCAGCTCTGCATCAGCTCACACAAGCCTTTTCTTTATACATGATTACACCCTGAGGTACCAGGGATTGGGACTCAACACATAAATTTGTGGGAGAAGCAGGGAGATACACTCAGACCATAACAGAACATTTTTTGGCTTTCAGAAATCAGACTTTATTTTTGGCTTGCTTTTCATTGTAGTTATGAAACCCTTTTATCTTAAAGAATATTCAAGTTGGACCTCAGGAGCACAGTGATAGTTGGCAACAGAGTGGTCTTTTATTGACCTTTCTTGTTCTCTTCCAGAGAAGTGATTCTTTATTTTTTTCAGGGGGTGGTGGACAGCTTTCAGAATCTGATGGAAGCTATTCTGTCAGTTAACTTTGACTAACAACCTCAACAGAGAAGGCAATGGCACCCCACTCCAGTACTCTTGCCTGGGAAATCTCATGGATGGAGGAGCCTGGTAGTCTGCAGTCCATGGGGTCGCTAAGAGTCAGACACGACTGAGCAACTTCACTTTCACTTTTCACTTTCATGCATTGGAGAAGGAAATGGCAACCCACTCTGGTGTTCTTGCCTGGAGAATCCCAGGGATGGGGGAGCAAGGTGGGCTGCCATCTATGGGGTTGCACAGAGTTGGACACGACTGAAGCGACTTAGCAGCAGCAGCAGCAACAACCTCAAAACTTAGTGGATTGATACAATAACCTTTTCTCCTCTTCTTGTGGTATATACTGTGTCCTGTAGGGGGTCACGAACAGTCAGACACAACTTGGCAACTGAGCAATAGCAACAAACTACATGCTGGCAACCTGGGCTGGTTTGAGCTGGGATTGTTGATGCGTGTTGTCTGGGCTAACCTGTGTATTGTGGTGACCTGGCTTTCAAGGGCTCCACT
The DNA here is from genome assembly GCF_000754665.1 of Bison bison bison. Taxonomy (NCBI): domain Eukaryota; kingdom Metazoa; phylum Chordata; class Mammalia; order Artiodactyla; family Bovidae; genus Bison; species Bison bison. Next base: position 748,992 of record NW_011494743.1, on the reverse strand, counting down.
GATGGATGTGGTGGTGGGCATGGGGACTGAACGTAACTGGGCCATGTGATGCTTATCATCCAGCCTGGAGAACCTGGGCTCAGTCACCTGCTTGTGGTCATTAGGGTCTTCAAGAGCAGGAAGAGAGAGTGAGCCATAAAGACTAAGTGCTTCTGTGTTCTCTCCTTGCATCACTTTTCCTGGTGTCTTCTTGACCAAAGCAAGATATATGGTCAAGCTCAGATTCAAAGGGTACAACATGGACTCCATCGTGTTGGGAGGAGTGGCACAGCCATGTTGCAAAGGGGCATCCGTGCCTCTGGCTGCGAGAGAGGTCTGTGGGTTCTGGTGAGATGAAGGAGGAGGTGTAATGGTGAGAAAAATAAACTAAGCAACTTCTGTTCTTATAAGTGTTCTCCTCTACACTGAGTAATTATCTTTCAAGGAAAAATGAGGGCCATCTTCCAGGGAAGTACAGATGCCGGCGCTTTAGAGTAGCAGTGCATGGCAAATGGGAATGGGAAAGGAGGTTGAGGGGGATGGGTGGGGCACTCAGAGCACCTGTTTATTATGAAACAAATCTTCTGAGTTCTCAGTAGATAAAAACATGAGACATTCAACTGTGGGGAGCCAAGGATATTTTTTTTGTTGTTGGAAAACTTTTTCCTATTATGGCATTTTAAAAAATGTGAACAGTTGATCAACTGACAACAGGGACATTTTGTACACTTAGGACCAGTAGAGCTCTGGAAATTTCACCCTAGAATCCTCCTTTGCCACTTTTAAATTCAGACAATACATATGAAAATAACTGAGAGATCTGGAAATCATACTTCCTCTGTAAGTACATAACATAAGTCTTAAACCAGGAATCATTCCCCATAATCTCACACTAATAGCAACTCCTTGGTTATTCTAAACAGCCAATACTTACTGTTCAGATACCAATTTATGAGTTTCTTTATATATTAATCCACTGTCTAACTTAACCATTAATCCCTACCCTATTAATTTAGAGGGTTGAGCACAGTCCTAAGTACATACTATAGAAGTGAATCATCAGACTATTAGTTTAGGGTGTGTGGGTGCTGAATGCTTTTAACATTTGTCTATAAATATGAGGGAGGAAACTTCTATTAGTTCAAAATATCCAAGGGAACTACACTCCTGTCCACATTTTTAAATATGTCAAACCCTTAAACCCTCACAGTTTAACTCCATTTAAAGGCTGACAGCATCCTTATCCGGGGCTTCCCTGGTGGCTCAACTGGTAAAGAACCTTCCTGCTAATGCAGGAAATGCAAGAGACAGGGGTTTAGGCCTGGGTTAGGAAGATCCCCTGGAGAAGGAAACAGCAACCCACTCCATTATTCTTGCCTGGAAAATTACAAGGACAAAGGAGTCCAGTGGGCTACAGTCCATGGGGTTGCAAAAAGTTGGACACAACTGAACATACACACAGACACAGCATCCTTATTCAGACTAGAAATGCAATTTCAAAAGAGATGAGCATGTGGATGTTGTCATTTTCTGCAATGTATTTAAGTATGGTCTTGCCTTAGACTTTATACTAGCATTGAATAGCAAAGGGACGGTGCTGTGTCAGTTTTGCTTATAAAAAATCACCATAGAATCTGAGTGGCATTCCACAATAGGCATTTACTGTCAGACTCCCAGGTCTGTGGGTCTCCTGGCCTGGGTCTCCTTCAGGCTGCAGGTTTACATGTGCAGATCTGCTCCATGTGGCCAGATGGGCAGCAGCTACCTGGTATTAGTCCTTTGGACAGGAGCTCCTAGAGAGACAAATGGAAGCACCGAGGCCCTGATCTGGTGCCGTGCCACCTCCACACTCCACTGGCAGGGCAAGACAGCGCAGCCAGTAGCAAAGCCAGGGGTGGGTAACAAATACTGTCCACTGAGACGAAAGGTGGGATATTCAGAATTTCCAGAATAGTGAGAACTGGAGACAGTCATTCCATCTACCAACGGGAGGTGGTTGTTTCTAAAAGTAGAAGGACATTTAATAGGAGTTGTTTATGTGATTTATTGCTTAGAATTGCTTGGTTGTGCTTCTTGACTCACCTAAGTCTGAGAGAATTCAAAGATATGTTTAAATGTGTTTACTTGAAATAGTAATCAAGAGTTTCCTTTGTTTTTCTCCCATCTCCAATTATGGCTTGAAAATCGAACTTTTTCCCGTGCCGACTTCTCCCTTTGCATCATGCATTAACATCCTGGTTTTACTTCAGCCCGGAGGTGCTGAAGAGCGAGCCGTATGGGGAAAAGGCAGATGTGTGGGCAGCAGGCTGCATCCTTTATCAGATGGCGACCCTGGATCCTCCCTTCTACAGCACCAACATGCTCTCCCTGGCCACAAAAGTAAGCAACCTTGGCAGACAAAAGGGTCTCATGGTGCCAAAAACACCATTCCTTTTCTTCTTAAACAGAACCTTTGTGATTTTAGTAAAACTACCCATTAAAAGCAGTCATTGGTTTATTAGCCACATGATCCAGTTTATTTATTTTCTCCTTTCTTCTAAATCTACATCATGTGCTAGGGCACATTTCCCCCTATAATTTTCTTCAATTTATCATAAAAAATTATAAAAATAATATATCAAACTGCTTTTGGTCTTTTATTTTTACTTGTGGTTTGGCCTGCCCTCAATCCAATATACTATATTATCCTACAATATATTATATTATCCTACCATTTATTATGAATCTGAGGTTAGCTTTTACTTATCTTGAAGAATATAATTCTGTGCTCAACAACTGTTCAATTAATGCTACTTTTTAAATTGTTGGGATATTTTTGTTTCTGATGAAAATGTGTGCATGAGATTATGATGCTTGTTACATAGCTCCTGTGTCATGGCCAAGTATCACCATGCAAAGGCACCTGTGGCTGCTTTACTTCCATTACTCCAGCCTGTTTGTTTTGCAGATAGTGGAGGCGGTATATGAACCAGTGCCAGAAGGCATCTACTCTGAAAAGGTGATCACTACCATCAGCAGGTAATTAGTCTCACAACTGCAAACCTATAGAGATTATCAAGAAATACCTCATATCTGTGAAAACGTACCATTAAGAGGAAGGGTTCCCAAATAATCCAAACCTAGAAAAATGTTTGGACATCATTCGTCATAGAGACCATTTGGAAGCCACCACGTGTCCAAGAGGAAATAGTACATTCACTTGAAATAACGTTACCATTAATCTGATTATTCAGAATGTTTCATATAAATCTATATATCAAGTGTGATCTGCTACAGAGATATTTCTCCAAAGAATATGTAGAGATGGCCAAGGGCCACATGAAAATATGCTCAACACTGCTAATTATTAGAGAAATGCAAGTCAAAACTGCAATGAGATCGCCTCACACCAGTCAGAATGGCCACCATTAAAAAGGCTGCTGCTGCTGCTGCTGAGTCACTTCAGTCGTGTCTGACTCTGTGCAACCCCATAGATGGCAGCCCACCAGGCTCCCCTATCCCTGGGATTCTCCAGGCAAGAACACTGGAGTGGGTTGCCATTTCCTTCTCCAATGCATGAAAGTGAAAAGTCACTCAGTCGTGTCTCACTCTCAGCAACCCCATGGACTGCAGCCTATCAGGCTCCTCCATCCATGGGATTTTCCAGGCAAGAGTACTGGAGTGGGGTGCCATCACCTTCTCCTACAACAATAAATGCTGGAGAGAGTTTGAAGAAAAGAGAACCCTTCCACACTGTTGGTGGGAATGTAAAGTGGTAACAGCCACTATGAAGGACAGGGTGGATGTTCCTTAAAAAACTAAAAATAGAGCTACCACATGATCTGGCAATTCTCCTCCTGGACTTATATCTGCAGAAAACCATAATTCAAAAGGATACATGCACCCCAGTGTTCTTTGAAGCACTATTTAAAATAACCAAGACATAGAAAGAACCTAAATGTCCTTCAGTAGATATATGGATAAAGAAGTTGTGGTACATATATACAATGGGATATTACTCAACCAAAACTGAATCGAATGATTCTATTTGCAATCATATGGATGACCTAGAGATTGAAAGTGAAAATCACTCAGTCATGTCCGATTATGCGACCTAATGGACTTTGCAGTCCATGGAATTCTCCAGGCCACAATACTGAAGTCGGTAGCCTTTTCCTTCTCCAGGGGATCTTCCCAGCCCAGGGATCAAACCCAGGGATTGCAGGCAGATTCTTTACCAGCTGAGCTACCAGGGAAGCCCTTAGAGGTGTTATACTGAGTGAAATAAGTCAGATAAAGACAAATATCATATGATACCACTTATATGAGAAATCTTAAAAAATGGTATGCATGAACCTATTATATAAAACAGAAATTGAGTCACAGATATAGAAAACAAATGTATGGTTACCAAGGGGGAAAGTGTAGAGAGATAAATTAGAAGTTTGGTATTGACATATAGATACTACTATAAATAAAATAGATAACTAATAAAGACCTACTGTATAGCACAATAGTAATTTTTCAAAGAAAGTCACAAAGTGCTTCAGCTATCCACATAGCAGGAGTTTAATGAAAGTTATTATCCCTGGAGAGGCTCAAAGTTCTGCCTCCACAGGCTTGTCCTAGGTGCCCTCCCCTCAACTTCCCCCTGCTCCCCTTGCTGCAGCCACAGGGAGCTCCCTGCTACTGCTCTTCCCTTATCCTGGTGCTCACTGCTGTCCGATGCATGCAGTAGCACAAGCCCTCGCTTCCCCTGGGTCTCTGCATAATTAGGGCGCCTGCCCTGATGTGCCCACAACTGTCTGAATTCTCTTGTCCCCTGACCCAGTTTACAAAGTTCCCAGCGTCCACCACCCCTGACACATTATCCATGTGCATGCAGATGTGTTCCTTTAGTGTCTCTTTCTTCCCCACCAGAAGAGAGAGACTTTTTCAGTTTAGTTCACAGCTGTCAAATGCCCAGAGCAATGCCTACTACCAAACAGATCCTTAACCCAGTTTACTGGTTGTATGAATAAATGACACTTATCTGGCTGATTGTTACTTCTGGATCATTTTATGCCCTTAAATTGGCCCAAGATTACTATTCTGCCCCATCAAGCTGAGTCAAATTCCTTACTGTTATAATAAAAATCCTAGGGTCACCCCAGATGGAATCTTTATTCATCTCCCTGCCCAGTTCCCTTAAATTTCAATTCTGTATCTACCCTCACTCTTGGCACCACCTCTGACGAAATGTAATAACCACATTATTGTTGCTGTGCGCTTTTCCCTCTGGTTTCTCTATCCAGCCCACCGTTTAGCATTAATAGATTCTCCTCACGTGATTGTCGAATTTTATCCTGAATCTTTCCTTGCTCAACACAATGCTACCCAATTGCACTAAGCACTGCAGGCCCAGCTGGTACTGAGTTTCACTAACTGTGGACTCTGAGCAGAGAATTTGACTATTTTTTTGGCATCTCCGTTTCCTCATCTGGTAAAATGGGGATTGTAATGGTAACAACCTCATCAGGCTAATGTGATGATTATAACATATGCAAATCACTTGGCGTAGAGCTTGGCAGATGGTAAATCTTGAGCAATGTTGGTAGCTATTATTGTTAGTGTTGTGGGAAATGAGCTGAGATCCATCTCTAAATCATCTGAATTCTACATCGTACTAGATCCACCCTATTGCTAATGAGTCCAGACAAATGTATTTAAACTGCTCACCTCCTATTCTCTGCTATTTGTTTTCTGGAAAGTGCATTAAAAATTCAAGAAGTCTCTAGAGAGGTCAAGATAAGAGTGCCAAATTTATTCATTTAATTTCCCCTTTTCTTAGGTATTTATGTGCCCCAAAGAATAGGAGAGGGAAGTACAGATAAAAACTACAGAGATTTTACTCTGATTTTGTGATGCTGGGCAAACAGGACCATAATTTGCTTCTGACAGACTCCCTGATTATTGGTATCCATGCCTCGTGGAGCTGGAAGGTTAGGCTTAGGGTATCAACATTATTATGAATAGGTCAGAATATCAATAGGTTCTAGAATTGGGTGGATTCTAATCCTCACTCTTCCACTCACCTTTACCTCCCCAAGCCCCTCTTTCCTCATCTGTGATGTATGGGTAGCAATTCTGACTACTCATGCCCTTACTTTGAAGCCTAAGTAAGATAATGCTTTTAAATAAGATAAAACTTTTTAGCATAGTTCTCAGCATGTAGCACGCCCTTAATTAAACTAGGTAATATTATTACTTATAGAATGAAGTATATAAAAATTATGATAAATTTGATGAAGCGTGGTAAAAGAGGCAATGAGAAATTACAAAAGAACTTGGTCTGGTTGAGGGATTTGGACAAGTTTTTCTATTAAAAAATGACGCGTAACCTAAGACCTGAACTCCACTAATTCTCAAATAGCAAACATAACAGAGAAAGCATATCATAGATCCACATCTCTGAAGGCTGTCTTGAGCAAGAGAGCTTGCTAATTTGAAGAACTGAAAGAAGCTGGGGATGCAGCATGTCAAGAAGTCAGGGAATAGCTAGCAAAAGAGCCTGGGAGATTGACAGGCCCCACGGGTCACATTGAGAGTTTTGAACTTTTATCCCCAGTATTGAGGAGAGGACTGAAGTGTTACTAACAGGCTGAGACATAGTGAAAATCTCTTTAGCTAGGATCGTCCTGGCCAATTTTCAGGGAGTACACTTGAAGGAATGAGAGTGGGAAGGAGAGGCAGGGCCCG
>NW_011494743.1:740422-742196 GCF_000754665.1 Bison bison bison | reverse complement strand
AGATTGTGGCAGCCTTGACTGGACTGGTGGTGTTGCTGGAGAGAGAAGTGGATTGTTCCCACTGTTGCCTGGAAGTTAAGTCAACAGGTTTTGAAGTACAGTCATAAAAGGATTGGAAAATACTTTGGTTAACTAGGAAAACTGAATGACATTGAGAATACGAAAACAATTGGATTTATTATGTGGAACCTCAGCAAAGGGAGCCAAGACCGCAGAGTGGAAGTTTGGGGAGAGAGGGAGCAAAGTCAGTTCACCAATAGGAAGGAAACGTGTGTCGGAATTAGAGACATCCACTGTAGAGCAAGGCTTCCCTGGTGGCTTAGCTGGTAAAGAATCTGCCTGCAATGCAGGAGACCCTGGTTCTATATCTAGGTTGGGAAGATCCCCTGGAGAAGGGCATGGCAACCCACTCCAGTATTCTTGCCTGGAGAATCCCCATGGACAGAGGAGCCTGGCGGGCTACAGTCCATATGGTTGCAGAGAATCGGACACCACTCAGTGACTAAGCACCCAGCAAACAGTAGAGCGGGCTGCTGATGGGTGATGAGTTTACCGTCACCAGATGTTTAAAATGATGAATGATCACTACTTAGGGCATGCCAGGTGACATGTTTTGAGCACACTTTTAATTCAGAATACTAAGATGCCATAATTAGTAGGAGCAGACAATTTAATTTTAAAGCTGACTACAGATTTTAGTGCTGCACTCAATATGCCAGCAAATTTGGAAAACTCAGCAGTGGCCACAGGATTGGAAAAGGTTAGTTTTCATTGCAATCCCAAAGAAAGGCAATGCCAAAGAATGTTCAAACTACCACACAATTGCACTCATCTCACAAGCTAGTAAAGTACTGCTCAAAATTCTCCAATCCAGGCTTCAGCAATACGTGAACCGTGAACTTACAGATGTTCAAGCTGGATTTAGAAAAGGCAGAGGAACCAGAGATCAAATTGCCAACGTCCGCTGGATCATGGAAAAAGCAAGAGAGTTCCAGAAAAACATCTATTTCTGCTTTATTGAGTATGCCAAAGCCTTTGACTGTGTGGATCACAAAAAACTGTGGAAAATTCTGAAAGATATGGGAATACCAGACCACCTGACCTTCCTCTTGAGAAATTTGTATGCAGGTCAGGAAGCAACAGTTAGAACTGGACATGAAACAACAGACTGGTTCCAAATAGGGAAAGGAGTATGTCAAGGCTGTATATTGTCACCCTGCTTATTTAACTTATATGCAGAGTACATCATGAGAAACACTGGGCTGGAGGAAGCACAAGCTGGAATCAAGACTGCCAGGAGAAATATCAATGACCTCAGATATGCAGATGACACTACCCTTATGGCAGAAAGTGAAGAACTAAAGAGGCTCTTGATGAAAGTGAAAGAGGAGAGTTAAAAAGTTGGCTTAAAGCTCAGCTTTCAGAAAACAAAGATCATGGCATCTGGTCCCATCACTTCATGGGAAATAGACGGGGAAACAGTGGAAACAGTGACAAACTTTATTTTCTTGGGCTCCAAAATCACTGTGTTTGGTGACTGCAACCATGAAATGAAAAGACACTTGCTCCTTGGAAGAAAAGCTATGACCAACCTAGACAGCATATTAAAGAGCAGAGGCATTTCTTAACCAACAAAGGTCTGTCTAGTCAAGGCTATGGTTTTTCCAGTAGTCATGTATGGATGTGAGAGTTGGACTGTAAAGAAAGCTGAGCACCGAAGAATTGATGCTTTTGAATTGTGGTATTGGAGAAGACTCTTCAGAGTCCTTTGGAC
>NW_011494743.1:736208-740322 GCF_000754665.1 Bison bison bison | reverse complement strand
TGATGCTGAAGCTGAAACTTCAATACTTTGGCCACCTGATGTGAAGAACTGACTCATTGGAAAAGACCCTGTTGCTGGGAAGGATTGAAGGTGGGAGGAGAAGGGGTTGAGAGAGAATGAGATGGTTGGATGGCATCACGGACTCAGTGGACATGAGTTTGAGTAAATTCTGGAAGTTGGTGATGGACAGGGAGGCCTGGTGTGCTGCAGTCCATGGGGTCGCAAAGAGTCGGACATGACTGAGTGACTGAACTGAACTGAACTGACAGATTTTAAGATTGCAGTGTGCAGCCTATAACAGATGTAGTTTCCATTTAAAGTTATTCAAAACTCAGTGTCTGAGTCACATTGCAAAGTTTTATCTTTAGAAAATTTGACAATAAACCAGAATCAGTTGTGAGTTGCATGTAATTACATATTTTATTTGCTTTGGATTTTTAGTCTCTAAATATTGTTTCAAAAGAACTAGAGAACAAATTCAATTTCCCATTTTCTTAGTTTCTTTCCTTAGCAGGCTATTAAATTAGGAGAATAACTTGGTAACCCTGAAGAGTCTGAGGCAAAAAATATATTTTACTGCTCTGCCCAGTACCGGTATTGCTATTTTTACCTTCCAGTACACTGTTAAGAAAATGTCATCCTTTTATGTGCACGATATTTCAGTTGCCTAAGTTTTCTCTGTCTGTGCTTCGTTGCATAAGCTGTCTGGCACTTTGTTTCAGAAGAAATCATAATGACTAAAGAAGTTAGTGCTTTCAACTAGTTCTAAGGACAAATGGCTCTTTACATTTTCCACCCTACCTTCTTTATTTCTTGAAACATGAAATGATTAGAATTGAACACTGTATCCCTCTGATTCTTTCCATCTGGTCACTCAGAGCAGAGTGGAAACACAGTGGGTAGCATGAGTGGACATCCCAGATTTTTTCCTAGAGCTTGACTTTATGCTTATTTGATTAGAAAATCGTTAAAGCATTTGGTTGCTCTTAATAAAATAATAATAAAAAAAAATCTCTCCGAAATATCCAAGCTGAGAGGCATTTCAAACCAATGAGCCTAAACTGAAACTTCTGGTAGGAGATATTCCTGGGATTCCAAAAGCCTGTACCCAAATATTTTAGGTTATGTACAGGTAAATTATGAGACCACCTGTTCATTCATTTGTTCATTCATTCATTTGCTGAATCCTCAGCAGGACCCAGATTCGATTTTACATACAGGCGAGATCCCAGTGAAGGAGACACAGGTCCCTCCTCTCAACATGTTTCCAGTCTCCAATGGTGATACAGACCATCACAGTACAAATTACAGTGGCTTTGAGTTCTTAAATATAGACAGTGAAATGAGGACTTGTGAAAGGGGAACAGTGAGTCTGTCTGAGCGAGAGTGATCCAAGAAGTCTTCCTGTTAGAGACCTGGAAAAGAGTGGTAATAAACATAATGCATCTCACTTTCTTAGAACTTGAAAACAAATAGCCTAAAGATAAAGCTTGAAATGATAAAGTAGTGATGTGTTTATTATACTAATGGTTAATAAAGTCAAGAAAAGAGAGATCCAGATGGAGAATTAGGAGGATTCTGGGCTCACCTCCCCTCATTTTAACATCCAAACTACAGCTCTCACTGAAATCAACCTGGGAACAAGTAGGGCAGATCTTCTTCAACCAAGGCTGTAAAGAAAGATCCACATGGAGTCTAGTGGGAAGGGAGAAGAATGTGGTCAGGACCTCCACCCCTAGTAGAGACACGGAGAAGAGGGGACATCACAGGTTCAGGGATCCTCCCCGAGGAGTGAAGGATTGGAGCTCCACATTGGGCACCCCAGCCCTGAGATCTGACACCACTGGAAGACAAGCCCCTTGCAAGTTTGAAACGCAGTGTGTGTGTGTGTGTGTGTGTGTGTGTGCTCAGTCATGTCTGACTCTTTGCAATCCCATGGACTGCAGGCTGCCAGACTCCTTTTTTTCAATGAAATTTTCCAGGCAAGGATATTGGAATAGGTTGTCATTTCCTACTCTAGGGGATCTTCCCGACCCGGGGACTGAACCCATGTCTCTTATATCTCCTGCATTGGCAGGCAGGTTCTTTACCACTGCGCCATCTGGGAAGCCTTGAAACCTCATGGGGCTTACCAGAGCAATGTAGGAAACTGGGCCTCTGCTCTTGGAGAGCATACAGCTTTGCCTGCTTCCAGTCACAATCTGGAGGCAGAGGTTGAAGCTGCCAGGGGCACTGGCCAGACTGCCAAGACATTACATGAGCCCCTGTCCAGCGCTCACCAGGTTTCCACTTCAGCCCCTCTTGTCCCATGCTGCTCCCCATGAAGGCAGTTCTGATCAACAGTTCTGCCTCTGACTGTGAGAGTGTGCACACTTGCAGGGAGCAGGGCTGGCTTGGACTCCAGCCTGCTGCTGGGCCAAGATATAAGCTGCCATTGCCAGCATGTGTGTGTCCCTGCATACACTCAGGAGGGGGCAAGCCCAGTTTTATAGACTGAAACAAACAAAATGAGAAGGAAGAGGAGTATGTTTCAAAAGAAATAATAAGGAAAAACCCTGAAAAGAAAATCTTAGTGAAACAGAGGTAAATAATTTACCTGATAAACAGTTCAAAGCAATTGTAATGGGAATGACAACTGAACTTAAAAGAATAGATGAACACAGTGAAAAATCTTAACAAAGTACTAGAAAATATTTTTTAAAAAACAAAACTGAGGAATACAATATATATCTCCACTTCAGTACTCTTGCCTGGAAACTCCCATACATGGAGGAGCCTGAGAGGCTGCAATCCATGGCGTCATGAAGAGTCGGACATGACTGAGTGACTTCACTTTCGCTTTTCACTCTCATGCACTGGAGAAGGAAATGGCAACCCACTCCAGTGTTCTTCCCTGGAAAATCCCAGGGATGGAGGAGCCTGGTAGGCTGTAGTCCATGGGGTCGCACAGAGTTGGACACGACTGAAGTGACTTAGCAGAAGTAGCAGCAGCGAGTTTTGTTTCGAGAGCATTTTAACAAGTCCAATTTGTTCAACAAAGTTAGCTTAGATGCCCAATTAACATAATCAGCTATATAGTAATATAATACTTTTAAGACAAATAATACATTAAAAAATACACACAAAATTAAGAAAGCATTTTTTTTACCTTTCTCAGATTTTTAAAAAATTTTTAACTTAAATTTATTTATTTTAATTGGAGAGTAATTACTTTACAATATTGTATTGGTTTTGCCATACATCAACATGAATCCACCACAGGTGTACACATGTTCCCAATTCTGAACCCCCTCCCACCTCCCTCCCCATACCATCCCTGTGGGTCATCCCAGTGCACCAGCCCCAAGCATCCTGTATCCTGCATCAAACCTGGACCGGCGATTCGTTTCTTATATGATATTATACATGTTTCAATACCATTCTCCCAAATCATCCCCCCTCTCCCAGAGTCCAAAAGACTGTTCTATACATCTGTGTCTCTTTTGCTGTCTTGCATACAGGGTTATCATTACCATCTTTCTAAATTCCATATATATGCATTAGTATACTGTATTGGTGTTTTTCTTTCTGACCTACTTCACTCTGTATAATCGGCTCCAGTTTCATCCACCTCATTAGAACTGATTCAAATGTATTCTTTTTAATGGCTGAGTAATACTCCATTGTGTATATGTACCACAGCTGTCTTATCCATTCATCTGCTGATGGACATCTAGGTTGCTTCCATGTCCTGCATAATATAAACAGTACTGCAATAAACATTGGGGTACACGTGTCTCTTTCAATTCTGGTTTCCTCAGTGTGTATCCCCAGCAGTGGAATTGCTGGGTCATAAGGCAGTTCTATTTCCAGTTTTTTAAGGAATCTCCACACTGTTCTCCATAGTGGCTATACTAGTTTGCATTCCTACCAACAGTGTAAGAGGGTTCCCTTTTCTTCACACCCTCCCCAGCATTTATTGCTTGTAGACTTTTGGATCACAGCCATTCTGACTGGCATGAAATGGTACCTCATTGTGGTTTTGATTCGCATTTCTCTGATAATGAGTAATGTTGAGCATCTTTTCATGTGTTTGTTAGCCATCTGTATGTCTTCTTTGGAGAAATGTCTATTT
>NW_011494743.1:734831-736000 GCF_000754665.1 Bison bison bison | reverse complement strand
TATTTGAGATTAGTTGTTTGTCAGTTGCTTCATTTGCTATTATTTTCTCCCATTCTGAAGGCTGTCTTTTCACCTTGCTTAGAGTTTCTTTTGTTGTGCAGAAGCTTTTAATTTTAATTAAGTCCCATTTGTTTATTTTTGCTTTTATTTCCAATATTCTGGGAGGTGGGTCATAGAGGATCCTGCTGTGATGTATGTTGGAGAGTGTTTTGCCTATGTTCTCCTCTAAGAGTTTTATAGTTTTTGGTCTTACATTTAGACCTTTAATCCATTTTGAGTTTATTTTTGTGTATGGTGTTAGATAGTGTACTAGTTTCATTCTTTTACAAATGGTTGACCAGTTTTCCCAGCACCACTTGTTAAAGAGATTGTCTTTTCTCCACTGTATATTCTTGCCTCCTTTGTCAAAGATAAGGTGTCCATACATGCATGGATTTATCTCTAGGCTTTCTATTTTGTTCCATTGATCTATATTTCTGTCTTTGTGCCAGTACCATACTGTCTTGATGACTGTGGCTTTGTAGTAGAGCCTGAAGTCAGGCAGGTTGATTCCTCCAGTTCCATTCTTCTTTCTCAAGATTGCTTTGGCTATTTGAGGGGTTTTGTATTTCTATACAAATTGTGAAATTATTTGTTCTAGCTCTGTGAAAAATACCGTTGCTAGCTTTATAGGGATTGCATTGAATCTATAGATTGCTTTGGATAGTATACTCATTTTCACTATATTGATTCTTCCAATCCATGAACATGGTATATTTCTCCATCTATTAGTGTCCTCTTTGATTTCTTTCACCAGTGTTTTATAGTTTTCTATATATAGCTCTTTAGTTTCTTTAGATAGATATATTCCTAAGTATTTTATTATTTTCATTACAGTGGTGAATGGGATTGTTTCCTTAATTTCTCTTTCTATTTTCTCATTATTAGTGTATAGGAATGCAAGGGACTTCTGTGTGTTAATTTTATATCCTGCAACTTTACTATATTCATTGATTAGCTCTAGTAATTTTATGATGGGGTCTTTAGGGTTTTCTATGTAGAGGATCATGTCATCTGCAAACAGTGAGAGTTTTACTTCTTTTCCAATTTGGATTCCTTTTATTTCTTTTTGTGCTCTGATTGCTGTGGCCAAAACTTCCAAAACTATGTTGAATAGTAGTGGTTAAAGT
>NW_011494743.1:733799-734531 GCF_000754665.1 Bison bison bison | reverse complement strand
CTCTAAATTTTTGGTGGAATTCAGCTGTGAAGCCGTCTGGACCTAGGCTTTTGTTTGCTGGAAGATTTCTGATTACAGTTTCAATTTCCGTGCTTGTGATGGGTCTGTTAAGATTTTCTACTTCCTCCTTGTTCAGTTTCGGAAAGTTGTACTTTTCTAAGAATTTGTCCATTTCTTCTACATTGTCCATTTTATTGGCATATAATTGCTGATAGTAGTCACTTATGATCCTTTGTATTTCTGTGTTGTCTGTTGTGATCTTTCCATTTTCATATCTAATTTTATTGAGTTGATTTCTCTCCCTTTGTTTCTTGATGAGTCTGGCTAATGGTTTGTCAGCTTAATTTATCCTTTCAAAGAACCAGCTTTGGCTTTGTTGATTTTTGCTATGGTCTCTTTTGTTTCTTTTGCATTTATTTCTGCCCTAATTTTTAAGATTTCTTTCCTTCTACTAACCCTGGGATTTTTGATTTCTTCCTTTTCTAGTTGCTTTAGGTTTAGAGATAGGTTATTTATTTGACTTTTTTCTTGTTTCTTGAGGTATGCCTGTATTGCTATGAACTTTCCCCTTAGCACTGCTTTTCAGTGTCCCACAGGTTTTGGGTTGTTGTGTTTTCATTTTCATTAATTTATATGCATATTTTGATTTCTTTTTTGATTTCTCCTGTGATTTGTTGGTTATTCAGCAGCGTGTTGTTCAGCCTCCATATGTTGGAATTTTTAATAGTTTTT
>NW_011494743.1:733207-733699 GCF_000754665.1 Bison bison bison | reverse complement strand
ATGTCATCTGCAAACAGTGAGAGTTTTACTTCTTTTCCAATTTGGATTCCTTTTATTTCTTTTTGTGCTCTGATTGCTGTGGCCAAAACTTCCAAAACTATGTTGAATAGTAGTGGTTAAAGTGGACACCTTTGTCTTGTTCCTGACTTTAGGGGAAATGCTTTCAATTTTTCACCATTGAGGATAATGTTTGCTGTGGGTTTGTCATATATAGCTTTTATTATGTTTAGGTATGTTCCTTCTATGCCTGCTTTCTGGAGAGTTTTTATCATAAATGGATGTTGAATTTTGTCAAAGGCTTTCTCGCATCTATTGAGATAATCATATAGCTTTTATTTTTCCATTTGTTAATGTGGTGTATTACATTGATTGATTTGCAGATATTGAAGATTCCTTGCATCCCTGGGATAAAGCCCACTTGGTCATGGTGTATGATCTTTTTAATGTGTTGTTGGATTCTGATGGCTAGAATTTTGTTAAGGATTTTTGCAC
>NW_011494743.1:728670-732771 GCF_000754665.1 Bison bison bison | reverse complement strand
CTTCAAGCCAGGCTTCAGCAATATGTGAACCGTGAACTTCCTGATGATCAAGCTGGTTTTAGAAAAGGCAGAGGAACCAGAGATCAAATTGCCAACATCTGCTGGATCATGGAAAAAGCAAGAGAGTTCCAGAAAAGCATCTATTTCTGCTTTATTGACTGTGCCAAAGCCTTTGACTGTGTGGATCACAAGAAACTGTGGAAAATTCTGAAAGAGATGGGAATACCAGACCACCTGATCTGCCTCTTGAGAAATTTGCATGCAGGTCAGGAAGCAACAGTTAGAACTGGACATGGAACAACAGAATGGTTCCAAATAGGGAAAGGAGTTCGTCAAGGCTGTATATTGTCCCCCTGCTTATTTAGCTTATATGCAGAGTACATCATGAGAAACGCTGGACTGGAAGAAACACAAGCTGGAATCAGGATTGCCGGGAGAAATATCAATAACCTCAGATATGCAGATGACACCACCCTTGTGGCAGAAAGTGAAGAGGAACTCAAAAGCCTCTTGATGAAAGTGAAAGTGGAGAGTGAAAAAGTTGGCTTAAAGCTCAACATTCAGAAAACTAAGATCATGGCATCTGGTCCCATCACTTCATGGGAAATAGATGGGGAAACAGTGTCAGACTTTATTTTTCTGGGCTCCAAAATCACTACAGATGGTGACTGCAGCCATGAAATTAAAAGACGCTTACTCCTTGGAAGGAAAGTTATGACCAACCTAGATAGCATATTCAAAAGCAGAGACGTTACTTTGCCAACAAAGGTTCATCTAGTCAAGGCTATGGTTTTTCCTGTGGTCATGTATGGATGTGAGTGTTGGACTGTGAAGAAGGCTGAGCGCTGAAGAATTGATGCTTTTGAACTGTGGTGTTGGAGAAGACTCTTGAGAGTCCCTTGGACTGCAAGGAGATCCAACCAGTCCATTCTAAAAGAGATCAGCCCTGAGTGTTCTTTGGAGGGAATGATGCTAAAGCTGAAACTCCAGTACTTTGGCCACCTCATGCGAAGAGTTGACTCATTGGAAAAGACTCTGATGCTGGGAGGGATTAGGGGCAAGAGGAGAAGGGGATGACAGAGGATGAGATGGCTGGATGGCATTACTGACTTGATGGACGTGAGTCTGAGTGAACTCTGGGAGTTGGTGATGGACAGGGAGGCCTGGCGTGTTGCTATTCATTTGGTCGCAAAGAGTCGAACATGACCGAGCGACTGATCTGATCTGATCTGTCCTATAGATATCAATTAGGTCTAAGTTGTCTATTGTATCATTTAAAGTTTGTGTTTCCTTGTTAATTTTCTGTTTAGTTGATCTGTCCATAGGTGTGGGTGGGGTATTAAAGTCTCCCACTATTATTGTGTTATTGTTAATTTCCCCTTTCATACTTGTTAGCATTTGCCTTACATATTTTGGTGCTCCTATGTAGGGTGCATATTTATTTATAATTGTTATATCTTCTTCTTGATTGATCCTTTGATCATTATGTAGTGTCCTTCTTTGTCTCTTTCACAGCCTTTGTTTTAAAGTCTATTTTATCTGATATGAGTACTGCTACTCCTGCTTTCTTTTGGTCTCTATTTGTATGGAATATCTTTTTCCAGCCCTTCACTTTCAGTCTGTTTGTGTCCCTTGTTTTGAGCTGGGTCTCTTGTAGACAACATATATAGGAGTCTTGTTTTTGTATCCATTCAGCCAGTCTTTGTCTTTTGGTTGGGGAATTCAACCCATTTATGTTTAAGGTAATTATTGATAAGTATGATCCCATTGCCATTTACTTTATTGTTTTGGGTTCAAATTTATACACCCTTTCTGTGTTTCCTGTCTAGAGAAGATCCTTTAGCATTTGTTGGAGAGCTGGTTTGGTGGTGCTGAATTCTCTCAGCTTTTGCTTGTCTGTAAAGCTTTGGATTTCTCCTTCCTATTTGAATGAGATCCTTGCTGAGTACAGTAATCTGGGCTGTAGGTTATTTTCTTTCATCACTTTAAGTATGTCTTGCCATTCCCTCCTGGCCTGAAGAGTTTCTAGTGAAAGATAGCTGTTATCCTATGGGAATTCCCTTGTGTGTTATTTGTTGTTTTTCCCTTGCTGCTTTTAATATTTGTTCTTTGTGTTTGATCTTTATTAATTTGATTAATATGTGTCTTGAAGTGTTTCACCTTGGGTTTATCCTGTTTGGGCCTCTCTGGGTTTCTTGGACTTGGGTGATCATTTCCTTCCACATTTTAGGGAAGTTTTCAACTATTATCTCCTTAAGTATTTTCTCATGGTCTTTCTTTTTGTCTTCTTCTTCTGGGACTCCTATGATTCGACTGTGGGGGCGTTTAACATTGTCCCAGAGGTCTCTGAGATTGTCCTCATTTCTTTTAATTTGTTTTTCTTTTTTCCCTCTCTGATTCATTTATTTCTACCATTCTATCTTCTATTTCACTAATCCTATCTTCTGCCTCGGTTATTCTACTATTTGTTGCCTCCAGAGTGTTTTTGATCTCATTTATTGCACTATTCATTATATACTGACTCTTTTTTAAATTTCTTCTAGGTCCTTGTTAAACCTTTCTTGCATCTTCTCAATCCTTGTCTCTAGGCTATTTATCTGTGATTCCATTATTATGTCAAGATTTTGGATCATTTTCACTATCATTTTTTGGAATTCTTTATCAGGTAGATTCCCTATCTCTTCCTCTTTTGTTTGGTTTGGTGGGATTTATCCTGTTCCTTTACCTGCTGGGCATTCCTCTGTCTCATCATCTTGTTTATATTGTTGAGTTTGGGGTGGCCTTTCTGTATTCTGGCAGTTTGTGGAGTTCTCTTTATTGTGGACTTTCCTCAGTGCAGTTGGGGTTGTAGTGGTGGCTTATCAAGGTTTCTTGGTTAGGGAAGCTTGTGTCGGTGTTCTGGTGGGTGGAGCTGGATTTCTTCTCTCTGGAGTGCAATGAAGTGTCCAGTAACGAGTTATGAGATGTCAATGGTTTCGGAGTAACTTTGGGCAGCCTGTATGTTAAAGCTCAAGGCTGTGTTCCTGTGTTGCTGGAGAATTTGCATGGCATGTCTTGCTCTGGAAATTGTTGGCCCTTGGGTGGTGCTTGGTTTCAGTGTAGGTATGGAGGCATTTGATGAACTCCTATCAATTAATGTTCCCTGGAGTCAGGAGTTCTCTGATGTTCTCAGGATTTGGACTTAAGCCTCCTGCTTCTGGTTTTCAGTCTTATTTTTACAGTAGTCTCAAGACTTCTCCTTCTATACAGCACCATTGATAAAACATCTAGGTTAAAGATGAAAAGTTTCTCCACAGTGAGGGACACCTAGATAGGTTCACAGAGTTACATGGAGAAGAAAAGAGGGAGGAGGGAGTTAGAGGTGACCCGAATGAGATGAGGTGGAATCAAAAGAGGAGAGAGCAAGCTAGCCAATAATCACTTCCTTATGTGTGCTCCACAGTCTGGACCGCTCAGAGATGTTCATGGAGTTATACAGAGAAGAGAAGAGGGAGGAAGGAGACAGAGGTGGCCAGGAGGATAAAATGGGGGAGTGAAAAGGAGAGAGACAGATCCAGCCAGTAATCAGTTCTCTAAGTATTCTCTACCATCTGGAACACACAGAGATTCACAGAGTTGGGTAGAGAAGACAAGGGGGAGGGAGGAGACAGAAGCGACCTGGTAGAGAAAAAGGAAAGTCCAAAGGGGGAGAAAGCAGTCAAGCCAGTAATCTCACTCCCAAGTTAAAATGGGTACTGAAGATTGGGTTCTTAAAGGTACAAAATTTTAAACAAATACCATAAAGCAAAGATTAAAAATCTAGAGTAGAGGTTGGATTTTCAAAAATATAATATTAAAGAAAAGAAGAAGAAGAAAAAAAAAAAAGTCACAAAAATTATTTAAAAATATATATATATATGAAGTTTGCTTTAAAAAATAGGGTCTTTTTTTTGTAAAAGTAATAGTAGGGTATAAAAACGAAAATTAAAGGAGTAATAGAGAACTTAAAAATTTTAAAAAGTTTAAAAAAAGAAAAAAAAAGAATGATTGTAAAAATAGTAAAAATATATCTAGGACTCTCTGGTGGTGTTGTGGGCAGTGTAGGGTCAGTTCATTTTCAGA
>NW_011494743.1:724533-728400 GCF_000754665.1 Bison bison bison | reverse complement strand
ATTGGGCCTGTGTTTTGTGCCCGTCCCAGGTCTGAGCAGCTCAGGTGATGAGGTGTTTGGCGAGTGCGGTCACTGCAACTTATCGCCTCTCCCATCCCTGCTGCTTGGTTTTCTGGGTGTACAACCCGCGCACCTTCTCAGGTGGATGATGACTGTCCAGAACACCAAGAAGTCTTAGCAAAGAAGCATGATTGCAGTTTAGTAGATAATGTCTCTCTGGGGCTGCGATTGCCCTCTTCCGTCTCTGGCTGCCTGTCACCAGAGGAGGATGGTCTGCAGCTGGCTAGTTCTGTTCAGTCCTTTGTTCTGTGTGCGGTCCTGGTGGTGTCTTAGGTTAGTGCTTTTCGCATGGTAGCTATCCCACAGTCTGGTTTGCTAGCCCAAGTTAGTTCACTCTGATTACCCTTGGGGCATTCAGGCCTGATCCTTACTCTAAGCAGTGTAGCCCGCTCCTCCCTGCCCAGACCCTGCTTGCTAGTGGTGGATGCAGTGCTTCTCTGCTGGAGGAGTTACTGTTGGAGGAGTTACCGTTGGACACGTAATCTGTGGGTTTTAATTATTTATTTTTCCTCCCTGTTTATGTTACCCTCTGTGCTTCCAAGGCTCGCCACAGAGTCGCCAGTGAGAGTGTTTCCTGGTGTTTGGAAACTTCTCTTTTTAAGACTCCCTTTCCAGGACAGAGCTCCATCCCTACCTCTTTTGCCTTTTTTTTTTTTTTTGTCTTTTATATTTTTTCCTACCTCCTTTTGAAGACAATGGGCTGCTTTTCTGGGTGCCTGATGTCCTCTGCTGGCATTCAGAAGTTGTTTTGTGGAATTTATTCAGTGTTTAAATGTTCCTTTGATGAATTTGTCAGGGAGAAAGTCGTCTTCCCATCCTATTCCTCTGCCATCTTAGGACCGCCCTCAAGAAAGCATTTTTAATCTTACAGTTCAGTACCTTGAAAAATACTGTAGTACCAGCTACATCACTGCTGCTTTTACGCTTGCCTCTGGATATCCTGGGCTTGAAATAAAGCCTCTCTATTGCTGTTCTGAATGCAGTACTATACAACAAAGTACACAAAAATATGAACACTTGAGAGAATACACATAGGTGGCAATGAACATGAGACATGTGAACTAACTTCCGTGATTGGATATGCAAACTCAAGTTAGCACCTTTGAATGTTTGCTACTTGAAGGTCCATATGTAGGGACCTTTCTGTAACTGAAATTAAAATTATAGTAGTGGGAATTAACAGCAGATTAGGTGATACAGAGGAGTGCATTAGTGACCTGGGAGATAGAATAATGGGAATCATCCAATCAAAACAGCAAAAAAAACCAAAAAAACCCAATATATCCAATATATATATATATATATATTTTTTTTTTTTTTTAATGAAAATAGTTTAAGGGACTTCTAGGACAACATCACGCATGCTAACATTCACATAGTGTGGTTCTCAGAAGGAGAAGAGACAGAAAAGAGAGTGCAGTGTGTATTTGATATAATTATGTCTGGAAATTTCTTTCCTGATGTTGAAGAAGGAAACAGATATCCAGGTACAAGAAGAACAGATGGTCCCAAACAAGATGAACCCAAAGAGACCTCCACCAAAACCTACAGTTAAAATGGCAAAAGTTAAAACTAAAGAGATGATTCTAAAAGTAGCAAGAGAAAAACAAAGTGTCAGTTACAGGGAAATCCCATAAGGCTTTCAGACTGATTTTTCTACAGAAACATTGAAGATCAGAAGGGAGTTGTATGATATATTTATAGTACTGAAAGGAAAAAACAAAAACAACAAAAAAACAAAAACAACCTAACACCTAGGATACCAGCAAAGTTGAAATCAATCCTGAATACTTGTTGGAAGGATTGATGCTTAAGCTAAAGCTCAAGTATTTTGGTCATGTAATGTGAACAGCCAACTCATTGGAAAAGTCCCTGATGCTGGGAAAAATGGAGGGCAGTAGAAGAGGGTATCTGAGGATGAGATGGCTGAATGGCATCACCAATGCAATGGATATGAACTTGGGCAAACTTCAGGAGATGGTGAGGGACAGGGAAGCCTGGTGTGCTGCAGTCCATGGGGTTGCAAAGAGTCGGACATGACTGGATGACTGAACAACAATACATACATATGGAATCTAGAGAGATGATAGTAATGAACCCATTTGCAGCAAAGGAGACACAAACATAGTGAAGAGACTTATGGACACAGTAGTGGAAGGAGAGGGTGGGGTGAATTGAGAGAATAGTATAGAAACATATACATTACCACATATAACATTGAAAGTGAAAGTGTTAGTCTCTCACTCGTGTCCGATTCTTTGCGACCCCATGGACTATAGCCTCTCCAGGCTCCTCTGTACACAGGATTCTCCAGGCAAGAATACTGAAGTGGGTTGCCATGCTCTTCTCCAGGGGATCTTCCTGACCCAGGGATTGGACACAGGTCCCTGGTGGCTCAGACATTAAGTGTCTGCCTGCAATGCAGGAGACCTGGGTTTGATCCCTGGGTTGGGAAGATCCCCTGGAGAAGGAAATGGCAACCCACTCTTGCCTGGTAAATCCCGTGGACAGAGGAGCCTGGTAGGCTACAGTCCAAGGGATTGCAGAGTCGGACACGGCTGAGTAACTGCACTTTAACTTTCTGCTGAATTGCAGGCAGATTCTTTATTGTCTAAGTCACCAGGGAAGCCCCTATGTAAAATTAGAGCTTTTGAATTAAAAAATAGACAAATATGGTAGTAAGTGCCAGAAATTTTTAAATTATGCTAACCAATGATCTTGAAAATTTGTTCCATGGGCATCTAGAATAGCCTCTACTACTGTTTAGCTGTGATAGAAACAATTCTCCCATTAGTAGGCTGATTGATATCTCTTGCCTCCAAAATCTGAGAAAGTTTTTAGCATTTAATGTGTCATATTGTCTATAGTTAAAATTTATGACATAAAGCTTAAACTTCGAGTAACTGGGTTGCATTTTATTTTTATAGCATCATGCTTTGTAAGACTCTCACTAATCAAGTTGTGTTGATCTTGCTCCTATACAGCTGGTAAAGTCCAGTAAGTTGCCACTCCCCAGAATCTTTCCTTCCTTTTGGTGCACCAAGTGTGGTATTCAGGTCCTGTATTATTAGGATGCCTCTTTGTTTCATTGGCCAGTGAGTAGGAGTGGTTTTAAGGAGAATCACTTCCATAGAAGAAGCGGACCCCATCCATCCATCCTGAGACTGGGAGCAACTTCCAACACAGTCTGTAACCCTTGCCCATGAGCCAACCTGCAAAGTGAACAGACCACTCCCTCTCCTTCCCAGATTTTCCAAATGTCTTTTGAAAAGTCTTGGATTGAGAAGTACCCTTGAAGTTCATCTTGTCCAGGTTCCCTTGGGTGCAAGCACCATGGGGGACACAGAGCAGAATTTAGCCTGTGGACTGGTCCTGACTTTGATGAGCTTGTCTTTCCTTAGATGCCTCACTCCAGATGCAGAAACCCGCCCAGATATTGTAGAAGTCAGCTCCATGATATCAGATATTATGATGAAGTATGTAGACAATTTATCCACATCCCAGCTGGCCTTGGAGAAGAAGCTGGAACGGGAACGGAGGCGCACACAGAGGTATTTTATGGAAGCCAACCGGAATGCAATCACGTGTCAGCAGGAGCCTACTCTGCTGTCTCAGGTAAATGGGATTCTTCCAGTGTCTTCAGGATGAGTTCCAATAGGTGTCTGAGGCTGTTCATGTTTGTCTTAAGGAAAATTCATCTTAAGTTAGAAAAATATTAATTGCTGCATGTGATATTTCACTATGACATTTTAATCCATTCTGATATCTTAAAATTAAGTCAATATAATTTTTTTAAATTTTATTATT
>NW_011494743.1:723862-724198 GCF_000754665.1 Bison bison bison | reverse complement strand
TCAGTGTCTGATTTCCACCCTGACACAAGGGGGCGGTGGTGGACACTTTTTTAGGCTCACTTGTTCAGTCGCGCTGTGGGGAGGGAGGGACGCTCCAAACAAATAACACTGGCGTGTGCTCACAGTGGCTCAGCCACACTGGGCCTGCCCCCGCTCATGGCACGTGTGCCCTCCCTGCCCACACAGCTGAGGCTCTAGGTTGCTCCACAGGGAACCGTCCGAGGCCAGCCCTGGCCTGCATGCACCTCCCAGGTCTAAGCCGCTCAGGTTCAGGCACTCAGGTAGTCCTCAGAGGTGCAGACTCGATTGGGCCTGCGTTTTGTGCCCTTCCCAGGT
>NW_011494743.1:721564-723588 GCF_000754665.1 Bison bison bison | reverse complement strand
GTCTTTGATCAGGAAATCAGGTCATTAAATTCCTTTCCAGGATCCTAAGGACCAACCGTGCCTTGGCTGGGAAAACTATATAAGAAGTTAGTCTCCAGGAAGAGCCAGTTTTTATTTCTTAAATATCAGCATTTGCAGCAAACTTTTTCTTTTTTAAGAAGGAAAGCAATACTACTTGGTGGGTTTATCTTGCCATACTTGGAATCCAGAAATTAAAGATCTGATATAGTTTTGGTGAGTTATTTTGGATTTAATTAATTTATTTAGTTTTTGGTACAGTCATGCCTTTTATTTCACTTTTCATGTGTGTGTGTGTGTGTGTGTGTGTGTGTGTGTGTGTTACTTGGGATATAGTTGATTTACAATATACATTGCTTTCAGGTGTTGGAGAAGGAAATGGCAAACCACTCCAGTGTTCTTGCCTAGAGAATCCTGTGGACAGAGGAGCCTGGTGGGCTGCTGTCCATAGGGTTGCACAGAGTCGGACACGACTGAAGCGACTTAGCAGCAGCAGCATAGTGGTTTAAACTTTTTCCAATTTTACTCCATTTAAAGTTATTATAAAATACTGGTTATATTCTCAGTGGTGTAAATAGCACACTGTATCTATTTTATACCTAGTAGCTTGTATATCCCAGTCCCCTATCCCTGTCTTGCCCCTCTGCCTTCCATCTCCCCACCAGAAACCACTCATTTGTTCTCTATATCTGTGGGTCTATTTGTTTTATGTATTTGTTGGTTTTATTTTTTTAAGATTTCATGTATAAGTCATATCATGCAGTACTTTTCCTTCTCTGACTTATTTCACTAAGCATAATGCCCTCCAGTTCTATCCATTTGATTGAAAAGAGCAAAATTTCTTTTTTATGACTGAGTAGTAATCTATTGTGTATATATGTGCCACATCTTCTTTATAGTATTCTGCTTATGTTTTCCCCTAGAAATTTTGTCAATTATAGTCTAATATTTAGGCCTTTAATCCATTTTGATGTTGTTTTTCTATATGCTGTAAGAAAATGTTCTAATTTTATTATTTTACATCTAACCATCCAGTATTCCTAGCACCTGTTATTGAAGAGACTTTTCCCCATTCTGTATTCTTCCCACCTTTGTTATAGATAACAGACAGGAAATTCATGGGTTTATTCCAGGCTGTCTATTCTGATCCACTGATCTATGTATATGTTTTTGTGCCAGTACCATACTGTATTGATGAGTGTAGCTTTGTAATATAATGTGAAGCAAGCATGATACCTCAAGCTCTAATGTTTTTCTCAAGATTGCTTTGTCTGAGATCTTTTATGTTTCCATACACACTTAAGAATTTTTTCTACACCTATGAAAAACACCACTGGTATTTCGATAGGGATTGCGTCTAATCTGTACATTGTCAAGATCATTTTTATGATGTTAATTCTTCTAATCCATGGACAGAGTATACCTTGTCATCTTTTTTGTCCTCATAGTTCAGGCAGTAAAGAATCCATGTGCAATGCAGGAGACTTGGGTTTGATCCCTTGTATGGGAAGACCCCCTGGAGAAGGGAATGGCAACCCACTCCAGTATTCTTGCCTGCAGAATTCCATGGACATAGGAGCCTGGTGGGTTACGGTCCATGGGATCACAAAGAGTTGGACATGACTGAGTGACTAACACTTTTACTTTCATTTTCAGTTTCTTTCATCTGTGTCTTGGAGTTTTCCAATACAAATCTTTTACCTTCTTAATTAGATTTATTCTTAGATATTTATTCTTTTTAATGAATGGTACATGGAGTTGTTTTCTTCATTTCTCTTTCTGATAGTTTATTCTTAATGTGTAGAAATGTAACAAATTTCTGTAAACTAGCTTTGTATCCTGAAACTTGACTGAATTCATTGACGAGTTATAGAGTCTGAAGTCAGGTAGGTTGATTCCTCCAGTTCCATTTTTCTTTCTCAAGATAGCTTTGGCTATTCGAGGTTTTTTGTATTTCCATACAAATTGTGAAATTATTTGTTCTAGCTCTGTGAAGAGTACCGTTG
>NW_011494743.1:718710-719781 GCF_000754665.1 Bison bison bison | reverse complement strand
TTTAAATTTTATTATTTTTTCTCTTTATTTTTTATTTTATTATTATTATTATTTTTTACTTTACAATATTGTATTGGTTTTGCCATACATCAACATGCATCTGCACGGGTGTACACGTGTTCCCCATCCTGAACCCCACTCCCACCTCCCTCCCCATACCATCCCTCTGGGTCATCCTAATGCACCAGCCCCAAGCTTTCTGTATCCTGCATCGAAATATAATTGAATTCCAAAGAACTAACTCATAATTTGTTGTATATTACAAAACCAGAGGTATCAAAAAGATAACTTAGAAATTCTTTGAATTTATAATATGGCTGCTGCTGCTGCTAAGTCACTTCAGTCGTGTCTGACTCTGTGCGACTCCATAGATGGCTCCTCTGTCCATGGGATTTTCCAGGCAAGAGTACTGCAGTGGGTTGCCATTGCCTTCTCCATTATAATATGGATCTTTGTATAAATAGCAGTGACTGCTTATATTTAATTTTTTCAGCAATTTGGATTTATAGATAGAAATATTCTATGTAAGTTTAGAAAAGGAAATAATGTTCACCTTGAATTTTTTTTTATTAGTCTTTGTAATTTCATTTCTATTTGTGGTGGTAATAATTTTGCCATGGTACAAATTAGAATATGTGCTTTTATTTTTCTTGGCAGTAACCTTTACATTAGCTTGATCTTTCAGTTTATTTCTGAGTATAACTGGAATAGGGATGTCAAAGGCACACATTTCCACAGGTGCATGTGGTAGAGCCTGTGACACTCTGTGTTATTTCTCTCTGCCTTTGTTGTGTTCTGTGACTTATTCTTCACTCACACTCTGGGTTCCATGAAAGCAGGGATTCAGTAAGAGGCCCTTCAACCCATCAGTGTTCTTCTTTAACCCTCCTGGAGTTGGGCCCAACATGGTAGAGTCATAAAGCCCATCCTTGATAAGGAAATCAGGTCATTAATTTCCTTTCAGGATCCTAACGGACCACCGTGCCTTGGCTGGGAAAACTATATAAGAAGTTAGTCTCCAGGAAGAGCCAGTTTTTATTTCTTAAATATCAGCATTTGCAGCAAACTTTT
>NW_011494743.1:716570-717100 GCF_000754665.1 Bison bison bison | reverse complement strand
GCTGGAGAATTTGCTTGGTATGTCTTGCCCTGAAACTTGTTTCGCCCAGAGAGGTTTACAGCGTTATATGGAGAAGAGAAGAGTGAGGAGGGAGTTAGAGGTGACCCGAATGAGATGAGGTGGAGTCAACAGAGGAGAGAGTGGGCTATTCAGTAATCTCTTCCTTATGTGCACTCCACAACTGGACCGCTCAGAGTTGTTCAGAGTTATACAGAGAAGAGAAGAAGGAAGAAGGTGGCAGAGGTGGCCAGGAGGATAAATGGGGGGAATGAAAAGGAGGGAGACAGATCCAGCCAGTAATCAGTTCCCTAAGTGTTCTCCACCGTCTGGAACACACAGAAATTCACAGAGTTGGGTAGAGTAGAGAGGGGTTAGGGAGGAGACACAGGCGACCTAGTGGAGAAAAAGGAGAGTCCAAAGGGAGAGAGAGCAGTTAAGCCAGTAATCTCGCTCCCTAGTGACAAATGGGTACTGAAGATTGGGTTCTTAAAGGTACAAAATTGGTAACAAATACGTAAAAGACAAAAATT
>NW_011494743.1:715155-715392 GCF_000754665.1 Bison bison bison | reverse complement strand
TCTGTGATTCCATTTTGATTTCAAGATTTTGGATCAATTTCACTATCATTATTCGGAATTCTTTATCAGATAGATTCCCTATCTCTTCCTCTTTTGTTTGGTTTGGTGGGTTTTTATCCTGTTCCTTTGTCTACTGGGTATTCCTCTGTCTCTTCATCTTGTTTAAATTGCTGAGCTTGGGGTGTCCTTTCTGTATTCTGGCAGTTTGTGGAGTTCTCTTTATTGTGGCATTTCCTC
>NW_011494743.1:714082-714915 GCF_000754665.1 Bison bison bison | reverse complement strand
ATTTTCATTTCTAATTTTATTGATTTGATTTTTCTCCCTTTGTTTCTTGATGAGTCTGGCTAATGGTTTGTCGATTTTATTTATCCTTTCAAAGAACCAGCTTTTGGCTTTGTTGATTTTTGCTATGGTCTCTTTTGTTTCTTTTGCATTTATTTCTGCCCTAATTTTTAAGATTTCTTTCCTTCTACTAACCCTGGGGTTCTTCATTTCTTCCTTTTCTAAGTTGCTTTAGGTGTAGAGTTAGGTTATTTATTTGACTTTTTTCTTGTTTCTTTAGGTGTGCCTGTATTGCTATGAACTTTCCCCTTAGGACTGCTTTTAAAGTGTCCCACAGGTTTTGAGTTGTTGTGTTTTCATTTTTCATTTAGTTTGTATGCAAATTTTTGATTTCTTTTTTGATTTCTAATGTGGTTTGTTGGTTATTCAGCAGCGTGTTGTTCAGCCTCCATATGTTGGAATTTTTAATAGTTTTTCTCCTGTAATTGAGATCTAATCTTACTGCATTGTGGTCAGAAAAGATGCTTGGAATGATTTCTATTTTTTTGAATTTACCAAGGCTAGATTTATGGCCCAGGATGTGATCTATCCTGGAGAAGGTTCCATGTGCGCTTGAGAAAAAAGTGAAATTCATTGTTTTGGGATGAAATGTCCTATAGATATCAATTAGGTCTAACTGGTTTATTGTGTCATTTAGCGTTTGTGTTTCCTTCTTAATTTTCTGTTTAGTTGATCTATCCATAGGTGTGAGTGGGGTATTAAAGTCTCCCACTATTATTGTGTTATTGTTAATTTCTCCTTTCATACTTGTTAGCATTTGTCTTACATATTGCTGT
>NW_011494743.1:713568-713982 GCF_000754665.1 Bison bison bison | reverse complement strand
TAATGGGAATTCCCTTGTGTGTTATTTGTTGTTTTTCCCTTGCTGCTTTTAATATTTGTTCTTTGTGTTTGATCTTTGTTAATTTGATTAATATGTGTCTTGGGGTGTTTTGCCTCGGGTTTATCCTGTTTGGGACTCTCTGGGTTTCTTGGACTTGGGTGATTATTTCCTTCCCCATTTTAGGGAAGTTTTCAACTATTATCTCCTCAAGTATTTTCTCATGGTCTTTCTTTTTGTCTTCTTCTTCTGGGACCCCTATGATTCGAATGTTAAAGCGTTTAATATTGTCCTGGAGGTCTCTGAGATTGTCCTCATTTCTTTTAATTCGTTTTTCTTTTATCCTCTCTGATTCATTTATTTCTACCATTCTATCTTCTAATTCACTAATCCTATCTTCTGCCTCTGTTATTCTAC
>NW_011494743.1:661029-712398 GCF_000754665.1 Bison bison bison | reverse complement strand
AAAAAGAATTCTTTTTTTTTTTTTTTTGCAAAGTAATCAGTTATAAAAGTGGGAATTAAAGGAATAATAGAGGACTTAAACTTTTTTTTTTTTTTTTATAGGCTCACTTGTTCAGTCGCACTGAGGGGAGGTAGGGAGGGATGCTGCAAACAAATAACACTGGCGTGTGCTTGCAGTGCCTCAGCCACACTGAGTCTGCCCCCAGTTCACGGCGCGTGTAGCCTCTCTGCCCACGCTGCTCAGGCTCTAGGTTGCTCCACCGGGAACCATCCGCCGCCCGCCCTGGGCTGCCTGTACTTCCCAGGTCCAAGCCGCTCAGGTTCAGGCACTCAGGTAGTCCTCAGAGGCACAGACTCTCAGTTGGGCCTGTGTTTGTGCCCTTCCCAGATCCGAGCAGCTCAGGTGATGAGGTGTTTTGCGCGCGCGATTGCTGCGACTTATCGCCTCCCCGCTGCTCAGTTATCTAGTTGTGCACCGGCACGCCTTCTCAGGCAGATGTTGACCGCCCAGACCCCCAAGAAGTTTTAGTTAGCAAAGACGCCTGCTTACAGTTTTATAGATAATGTCTCTCTGGGGCTGCGATTGTCCCCTTCCGGCTCTGGCTGCCTATCACCGGAGGGGGATGGTCTGCGGCCGGCTATCTCTGCTCAGTCCTTTATTCCGTGTGCGGGCCTGGCGGTGTCATAGGTTAGGGCTGGCTTTTCGCGTGGTTGATATCCCACAGTCTGGTTTGCTAGCCCAAATTATTTCGCTCAGATAGTGCTCGGGGTATTCAGGCCAGATTCTTGCGATGCAGCCCGCGCCGCGCCTCCCTGCCCAGCCCCCGCTTGCTAATGGCGTATGCAGGCGTCTGCGCTGCTTCTCCGCTGGGGGAGTTACCGTAGGGCTCGCAATGTGCGGGTTTTAATTATTTATTTTTCCTCCCTGTTATGTTGCCCTCTGTGCTTCCAATGCTCAGCACAGATTCGGCAGTGAGAAGGTTTCCTGATGTTTGGAAACTTCTCTCTTTTTAAGACTCCCTTCCCGGGACGGAACTCCTATCCCTCCCTCTTTTGTCCCTTTTTTTGTCTTTTATATTTTTTCCTACCTCCTTTCGAAGACTTGGGTTGCTTTTCTGGGTGCCTGATGTCCTCTGCCGGCTTTCAGAAGTTGTTTTGTGGAATTTACTCGGCGTTTAAATGTTCTTTTGATGAATTTGTGGGGGAGAAAGTGTTCTCCCTGTCCTACTCCTCCGCCATCTTAGCTCCTCCAAAAGCTTATGTTTAACTAGGTCCCATTTGTATATTTTTTCTTTTATTTCTTTTGCCTTAAGAGACATATCCAAAAAATATTGGTACAATTAATGTCATAGTGTTCTGCCGTGTTATCTTCTAGGGGTTTTCTGGTGTCGTGTCTTATAATTAAGTCTTTAGGCCATTTTGAGTTTATTACTGTTTGCAGTTTGAGGGTGTGTTCTAAGTTCATTTAGTTACATGTAGCTATTCAGCTTTCCCAACACAACTTTCTTTTCTCTGTTTTATTTTCTTGCCTCCTTTATTGAAGATTAATTGACCATAAGTATGTGGGTTTATTTCTGAGTTCGCTTTTCTTCCATTGATCTTTATGTCTTTACCATACTGTTTTGTTTGCTGTAGGCTGGGAGGTTACGTCTCAAGCTTTCTTCTTTTTAACTCAAGATTACTTTGGCAATTCTGGGTCTTTTTGTGGTTCCATATAATTTTTAAGATTATTTGTTTTAGTTCTGTGAAAAATGTCATGGGTAATTTGATAGAGATTGCATGAAATTTGTGGATTGCTTTGGGTAGTATGGCTATCCTAACAATATTAATTCTTATAATCCAAGATCACGCAACATCTTTTCATCTCTTTGAATCATCTTCAATTTCCTTTATCAATGTTTTACAGTTTTGAGTGTATAAGTCTTTCACCTGCTTGTTCAGGTTTATCCATAAGTATTTTTTTTTTTTTTTGGCACAATTTAAAAAGAGATAAAAAAAAAAAAAAAAGGCTGTCTTCTGTTGATATTTTATTGTTAGTGAAAAGAAATGCAACCAATATCTGTATGTTAATCTTGTACTCTAATAACTTGCTGAATTCATTTATCAGTTCTAGGAATTTTTGTGTGGAATTTTTAGGGTTTTCTGTAGATAGCGTCATATTATCTGCATATAATGACAGTTTTACTTCTTTCTTTCCAATTTGGATGCCTTTAATTTCTTTGTCTTGTCTGACTGCTGTGGCATTTCATATGTTGAATAGAAGTCATGAAAGTGGTTATCCTTGTTCCCTGAATTTAGCGGAAAGGTTTTCAACTTTTCACCATTGTGTATTATGTTTACTGTAAGCTTTTATTATGTTCAATTATGTTACTTCTATTGAGTCAGGACATGAGTTTGAGACAGCTCTGGGAGTTGGTGATGGACAGGGAAGCCTGGCATGCTGCAGTCCATGGGGCCGCAAAGAGTCGGATACGACTTAGTGACTGAATGGAACTGATTTTTACCTCTATATCTACTTTGGTCAAACTATTTTTCATGAATGGATGTTGAATTTTATCAAAGGTTTTTTTTGTTTGTTTTAAAAAATCAATTAATTTATTTAATTAGAGGCTACGTTACAACATTGTAGTGGTTTTTGCCATACATTGACATGAATCAGCCATGGGTGTACATGTGTTCCCCATCCTGAACCCCCCTCCCACCTCCCTCCCCATCCTATCCCTCAGGGTTATCCCAGTGCACCAGCCTTGAGCACCCTGTCTCATGCATCAAACCTGGACTGGTGATCTATTTCACATATGATAATATACATGTTTCAATGCTATTCTCTCAAATCATCCCACCCTTGCCTTCTCCCACAGAGTCCAAAAGACTGTTCTATACATCTGTCTCTTTTGCTGTCTTGCATATAGGGTCATTGTTACCATCTTTATAACTTTCATATATATGTATTAATATTCTGTATTGGTGTTTTCTTTCTGGCTTACTTTACTCTGTATAATAGGCTCCAGTTTCATCTACCTCATTAGAACTGATTCAAATGCATTCTTTTTAATGGCTGAGTAATGTTCCATTGTATATATGTACCACAGCTTTCTTATCCATTCATCTGCTGATGGACATCTAGGTTGCTTCCATGTCCTGGCTATTATAAACAGTGCTGCGATGAACATTGGGGTATACGTGTCTCTTTCCCTTCTGGTTTCCTCAGTGTGTATGCCCAACAGTGGGATTGCTGGGTCATAAGTCAGTTCTATTTCCAGTTTTTTAAGGGATTTCCACACTGTTCTCCATAGTGACTGTACTAATTTGCATTCCCACCAACAGTGTAAGAGGGTTCCCTTTTCTTCACACCCTCTCCAGCATTTATTGTTTGTAGACTTTTTGATAGCAGCCATTCTGACTGGCATGAGATGGTACTTCACTGTAGTTTTGCTTTGCATTTCTCTGATAGTGAGTGATGTTTATCAAAGGTTTTTACTGCATCTATGGGGCTTCCCAGATGGTGCTAGTGGTAAAGAACTCGCTGCCAATGCAGGAGACACAAGAGACGTGGGTTTGATCCCTGGGTCTGGAAGATCCCCTAGAGGAGGACATGGCAACCCACTCCAGTATTCTTGCCTGGGAAATCCCATGGACAGAGGAGCCTGGTGGGCTACAGTCCATAGCATCGTAAAGAGTTGGAGATGACTAAACTACTTAACATGCATGCACATTGAAATGATCATGTTTTTTTTTTCAATTTCAAAAGAAAATTTCAAAAATTTTCTTTTGTTGATATGGTGTACCACATTGATGATTTGCATATGTGGAACCATCTTTGAGACCCTGGGGTGAATCCAGCTTGATCATGGTGTATGAAAAGGGATGTTTATGTGTTGTTGTATTTGCTTTGCTAATATTTTGTTGAGGATTTTTGCATTTATATTAATCAAAGATATTGGCCTATAATTCTCTTTTTTTTGGCAGTGTCTGTTTTTATTATCAGTGTTAAAGTGACTTCATAGAGTAACCTTGTGAGTGTTCCCTTCTTTTCAATCTTTTAAAAATTTTTAATTAATGTATTTCTTTTTGGCGGCACTGAGATTTTGTTACAGTGCATAGGCTCTTTGTTGCTGCACAGGGCTTTCTCTAGTTGTAGCAAGTAGGGTTTACTTTCTAGTCGCAGTGCATAGGTATCTCACTGTGGCAGCTTCTCTTATTGCAGAGCATGGGCAGAGTGCCAAAATCAGAAATGAAACAGACAAACACCACAGAAATACAATCATAAGATATTTTTATAAACAACTATAAGCCAATATAGTGGACAATGAAGAAAAAATGGACAAATTCCAAGGAATGCAGAAACTCCCAAGAATGAATCAGGAAAAAGCAGAAATATTAATAGACCAATTACCAGCAATGAAATTAAAATAGTAATAAAAAGTCCAACAAGCAAAACGTCCAGGTCTGGATGCTTCACAGGTGAACTCTACCATTTTTTTAAAAAAGTTAACACCTATCTTTCACAAACTATTCAAAAAAATTTCAGAGGAAGAAATGCTTCTAAACACATTCTTTAAGGCCAGTATCACACTAATACCAAAGCCAGACAAAGATATAATTAAAAAGATTACTTACCAATATCACTGATAAACATAAATGCTAAAATCCTCAACAAAATATTAGCAAATCATATTCAACAATGCATTCAACGTATCATATATCTTCATCAAGTGGGATTCATTTGCAGAATGCAGAAATGTTTCAATATGCACAAATCAATCACTGTGAAACACCACATTAACAAACTGAAGAGCTCACCAAGAAGAAAAGACAGTGGACCACCCACCCCCCTCAAAAAAAAAAAAAAAGAAATGAAAGTAAAGAAGTAACAACCAATTCCACAGAAATACAGAAAAAATAGACAGAAAGAAACAATGTGATGAACAATTATATGCCAACAAATTGGACAATCCAGAAGAAATGGATGTTTTTAGATACAGCCTGTCAAAACTGAATCAAGAAGAAATGGATAATTTGAACAGACCAATCACTGGAAGTGAAATAGACTGACTTTTAAATTGTTTTCTTTTTTTGTCTCTATTTCATTTATTTCAGCTTTGATCTTTATGTTTTCTTTCCTTCTACTAACTTTTTTCTTATTTTTCCTTTTCAAATTCCTCTAGGCATAGGGTTAAGTTTGTTGTTGTTTTTTTGAGATTTTATTTTTGTTTCCTAAGTTAGGCTTCAATTTGTTGCTCAGTCATATCTGACTCTTTGTGGCCCTATGGAAGACTCTAGGCTACTTTGTCCATCACCCACTCCAGGAGCTTACTCAAACTCATGTCCATTGAGTCCATGATGCCATCCAACCATCTCATCCTCTGTCATCCCCTTCTCCTCCTGCCTTCAATCTTTCCCAGCATCAGGGTCTTTTCCAATGAGTCAGTTCTTTGAATCAGGTGGCCAAGTATTGGAGCTTCAGCATCAGTCCTTCCGATGAATATTCATGACTGATTTCCTTTAGGATGGACTGGCTGGATCTCCTTGCAGTCCAAGGGACTCTCAAGAGTCTTCTCCAATACCACAGTTCAAAAGCATCAATTCTTTGGTGCTCAGTTTTCTTTATAGTCCAACTCTCACATCCATACATGACTGCTGGAAGAACTGTAGCTTTGACTAGATGGACCTTTGTCGGCAAAGTAATGTCTCTGCTTTTTAATATGCTGTCTAGGTTGATCATAACTTTCCTTACAAGGAGCAAGCGTCTTTTAATTTCGTGGCTATAGTCACCATCTGGTAGGCTTGTTTTACTATAAATTTCAGCCTTCAAAGTACTTTTCTTGTATCCCATAGACTTTGAGTTGTGTTTCATTTTCATTTGTCTACAAATATTTTTTGATTTCCTATTTGATTTTTTTCAGTAATCCATTGGTTGTTTAGTAACATGCTGTTTAGCCTTTATTTGTTTGTGTTCTGACATTTTCTTTTCCTTGTAGTTGATTCTAATCTCATAGTGTTATGGTCAGAAAATACCCTTGCTATGATTTCATTGTTCTTAAATTTACTCAGACATATTTTGTATCCTTATAAGAGATCCATCCTTGAGAATGTTCTTTGCACACTTGAAAGGAATGTGTAATTTTCTGCTTTTGGGTAGAGTGTTTTGTGTATATCTATTAAGTCTGTATGGTCTTTTGTCAGAGAAGGCAATGGCAACCCACTCCAGTACTCTTGCCTGGAAAATCCCATGGTCTATTATGTCATTTAAGGCCAATGTTTCCTTATTGGCTTTCTGTCTGGATGATCTCTCCATTGATGTAAGTAGAGTGTTAAAATCACCTGCTATTATTCTTTTACTATCAATTTCTCTAGTTATGTTGTTAGTATTTGCTTTGTGTATTTAGGTGTTTATGTTGGATACATACATATTTACAGTTGTTATATCTTCTAATTGACCTCAAAATCCTTCTTTGTCTCTTTACAGTCTTTTTTTTTTTTTTGATTTTTTTAAATTTTATTTTTAAACTTTACAATATTGTATTAGTTTCACCAAATATCGAAATGAATCTGCCACAGGTATACCTGTGTTCCCCATCCTGAACCCTCCTCCCTCCTCCCTCCCCATACCCTCCCTCTGGATGGTCCCAGTGCATCAGCCCCAAGCATCTAGTATCGTGCATCAAACCTGGACTGGTGACTCTTTTCATACTGTTTTAAATTCTATTTTGTCTAATACAAGTATTGCTACTCCAGCTTTCTTTTCACTTCCATTTTTCATGGAATAACTTCTGCATCAGCTCACTTTGTCTTTGTGTATCTTTACACTTGAAGTTAGAGTCCCATAGGCAGCACAGTTAGTGTCTTGTAGACAGCATAGTGAGTGTCTTGTAAGCAGCATATATGTGTATTTTGCCTTTTCATCCATTCAGCCACTCTGTATCTTCTGATTAGAGCATTTAGTCCATGTACATTTAAAGTAATTATTGATGGATCTCTTCAGTTCAGTTCAGTTGCTCAGTCATGTCCGACTCTTTCTGACCCCATGGACTGCAGCATGCCAGGTCTCTTGTCCATCACCAACTCCTGGAGTTTACTCAAACTCATGTCCATTGAGTCCATGATGCCATCCAACCATCTCTCATCCTCTGTCATCCCCTTATCCTCCTGCCTTTAGTCTTTCCCGGCATCAGGGTCTTTTCCAATGAGTCAGTTCTTCTCATCAGGTGGCCAGAATATTGGAGTTTCAGCTTCAACATCAGTCCTTCCAATGAATATTCAGGACTCATTTCCTTTAGGATGGACTGGTTGGCTCTCCTTGCAGTCCAAGGGACTCTCAAGAGTCTTCTCCAACACCACAGTTCAAAAGCATCAATTCTACTGTGCTCAGCTTTCTTTATAGTCCAACTCTCACATCCATACATGACCACTGGAAAAACCATAGCCTTGACTAGATGGACCTTTGTTGACAAAGTAGTGTCTCTGCTTTTTAATATGCTGTCTAGGTTGATCATAACTTTTCTTCCAAGGAGTAAGCATCTTTTAATTTCATGGCTGCAGTCACCATCTGCAGTGATTTTGGAGCCCAAGAAAATAAAGTTTGTCACTATTTCCACTGATTCCCCATCTATTTGCCATGAAGTGATGGGACCAGATGCCATGATCGTAGTTTTCTGAATGTTGAGTTTTAAGCAAACTTTTTCACTCTTTTCTGTCACTTTCCTCAAGAGACTCTTTAGTTCTTAATCATCCTACTTAGTTCTTAATCATCCTACTATCTGTGTTCATGGTTAGTTTACTACCTTTACTGTTTGTCTTTACCAGTGAGTCTTTTCCTTTTTTAGTTGTGGCCTTTTTTCTTTTACTTGGAGAAGTTCCTTTAACATTTCTTGTGAAGCTGCTTTGGTGGTGCTGAACTCTGAGCTTTTGCTTGTCTCTAAAACTCTTTATGTCCACCAAATCTGAATGAGAATTTTGCCAGGTAGAATATTTTTGGTTGTAAGTTTTCCCTTTCATCACTTTTAACTATATAATGCCACACCCTTCTGGCCTGCAGTTTCTGCTAAAAAGCCAGCTGATGACCTTATGAGAGTTCCCTTGTATGTAACTTCTTGCCTTTTCTTTTTATTGCTTTTAATATTCATTCTTTATCTTTAATTTTTGCCATTTTAATTACAGTGTGTCTTGTTGTGGTCCTCTTTGGGTCAGTCCTCTCTGGGACTCTCTGTGCTTCCTGAACCTGAATACCTATTTCCTTTCCCAGGTTTGGGGACTTTTTCAAATATGTTCTCTGCCTCTTTCTCTCTCTTCTTCTTCTGGGACCCCTGTACTCTATAATGTGAATATTAATGTGTTTGATGTTATCACAGATGTCTCTCAAACTATCCTCACTCTTTGTTTTTTCTCTCCAGCTTCAGTGATTTACACTAGTCTGCCTTCCAGCTTGCTGATCTGTTCCTCTGTACCATCCAATCTACCGTTGATTCCTTTTTTTTTTTTCTTGTCCGTTATTGTATTCTTTATGTCTGTTTTGTTCTTTATATTTTCCAGCTCTGCTAAAAATTCTGACTTCTCACTCTGTTTGTCCAATCTTTTCTGAACGTCTCTGGCCATCTTCACCATCAAACATTACCTGAACTCTATTGGGTAGATTACTTCTCTCAACTTCATTTAATTCTTCTTTTGGGGTTTAATATTATTTCTTCACTGAGAGCATGTTCCTCTGTCACCTCATTTTGCCTGATTTTCTGTTTTTATTTCTATGTATTTAGTAGATTTGTTATGTTTCCTGACTTCGGAGAAATGGCCTTTTGTGGGAAACATCCTATGTGTTCCAGCATCACACTCCCCTCTGTCAACAGAGCTATGTGCTCCAGAGTTGCTCCCTATGTGAGCTGTATGAGTCCTTCTTTTGTGGCAGACTATGTGAGTGGTCTTGTAGGTATGGCTGGTCCATGGTCTAGTTGGTTGACATATGCAGAGGTTGTCAGCTACTGGTTGTTGGAGCCAGATCATGGTGTAGCTGACTGTAGAGCCCCTGGAGGTGCCTGGGCTAGTGATGGCCCACAGATGGTGGAGCTGTGTTCTGGAGTGGGGGGTTGTGGGGCCAGCATCCCCATATCTAGTGTTGGTCTGCTATTGGTAAGCCTGATTTCTGGTGCACCTGGCTGTGGGTTCTGAAGTTTCCCAAAGTTGTTGCTGGCCCACTGTGAGTGGGGCTGGATTCCAGGGTAGCTGACTGAAGTGCTCAAGATTTCTCAGAATTGGTTTTGGTCTACTGATGGATGGGGCCCAGGCCCAGAAGGTCTTAGGGCTGATGTAGGCCTGCTGATGGATTGGCTGAGTCCTGACAAGGCAGGCTGCAGGGTTACAGTGGTTGAAGTGGTGGTGTCTGCCACTAGTTGGTGGGACCAAATCACAGGGTCACTGACTGGAGGACCTCAGGGCCCCTGGTCCAGTGCTTGCACACTGGTGTATGGGGCTGGTTCCTGGGCTCGCTGGTGGTCAGGGCCTTATCCAGTGGTAGCTGTGGGCTCAGGGGGTCTTATGGAAGCCAGGCTTCTAGTGAGTGGGGCTATGTCCTCTCTTGATTATCTGATTGACCTGAGGCTGCCCAGTACTGGTGCCTACAAACTGATGGGCACTGGTACTGGGAAGGGACTGGGGTGGGACTGGTTTCTGGTGGATGGTAAGCTGGAGGGAGGATTCCACAATGGTGCTTGCAGTACTAGATTGAGTTCCCCCAAATGGCTGCCACCCGTGTCTATGTCTCCAGGGGAGTTCTACTTGAGCCTCTTCCTCTAGGAGACTTTCCAAGATCAACAGATAGGCCTGATCCAGGTTACTTTCTTTCTTTCTTTTTTTTTTTTTTTATAGTGAAAACTTTTATATTTGGAATTAGCCAGCTGGACTCAGTTTAGATGATGCCAATTTTGTTGGCAACATCCAAAGCATCATAGTCAGGAGCCAGTCGAACATATGCCTTCTTCTCTCCATCAGGCCTGATCAGAGTATTGACCTTAGCCACATCAATGTCATAGAGCTTCTTCACAGCCTGTTTAATTTGGTGCTTGTTGGCCTTGACATCCACAATGAATACCAGTGTGTTGTTGTCTTCTATTTTCTTCATGGCTGACTCGGTGGTGAGGGGGAATTTAATGATGGCATAGTGGTCAAGTTTGTTTCTCCTAGGGGTGCTCTTCCGAGGATATTTGGGCTGCCTCCTGAGCCACAGTGTTTTGGGCCGCCGGAAGGTGGGCGACGTCCGGATCTTCTTTTTTTTGTGGCTGTGGACACCTTTCAACACTGCTTTCTTGGCCTTCAAAGCCTTTGCTTTGGCTTCAGCTTTAGGAGGAGCAGGGGCTTCCTTCTTCGCCTTGGGCACCATCTTCATGAAAAAAGCCAGGTTACTTTCAAGTTATTGCTTCTGCCCTGGGTCCTTCAATGTGTGAATTTTTGCATTTGTCCTATGATAGTGGAATCTCTGTGTCCTAAAGCCTCTGATTCTCCTGAAAGTGAGTGCAGCTGACCTTCAAAAGCAAATGTTCTGGGGGCTCATTTCCTGGTGTATGATGCCTGGGCTGGGGAGCCTGGTTTGGGGCATGGACCCATTGCTCTTTGGTGAAAATCTCTAAATTACAATTATTTCCTGCTTGTGGGTCACTCACACAGGGGTATGATCTTGACTTACTGCGCCTCCACCTATCCTGTCTCATTGTGGTTTCTTCTTTATATCTTTAGTTGTAGAAGGTATTTTCTATGAGATTTCAGTTTTTCTCATCAGTAGTTGCTCTGTAAGTACTTGCCATTTTGGTGTGCCCATGGGAGGATGTTAGCTCAAGGTCTTTCTAATCCTCTCCCTTGGCCTCTTATTTCCATAATTATTCTACATAATTTACTCCTTAGTGCTATATTTTCTTTCACCAGATTGCACAGGCCTTTGCTCCTGAGTATTTTGCCGTTTCTATTCTTTGTTTTCCAATGGTAGCAAACCCACTTTGTTTTGTATGGGTTCATTATGGACTGAATGAATTCTATAAAATTTACCTAGGTAGAACTACTGATACCACTTCAACACAAATATTTATAATGATATTCTAGTAATTTTAATATATATTCTAATGAACTTTAAGTCCTGCAGAAGGAAGGAAAGAAGCGGGTATTACAGACTGACTTTCTCTTTCAGGAAACCTTTGAGAAGGCAAGCTTGAGTAGCAGCAGCAGTGGAGCAGGAAGCCTGAAAAGTGAACTTTCAGAAATCACAGACCTCCCTGCTGAAGGCTTCCAAGCACCATGTGGTAAGGATGAAGACCGGACCTGTGATGGACTCTTATCAGATGATAACTTCAATTTGGAAAATATTGAGAAAGGTATTTCTAGTGAAAAGGTTACAACATGAATGCACTCTTGATTCCTTTGTGTTTCAAGGTTCATTTGCTTTTTATTTTTATTAATGTGCAGATCTATATTCAGAGCTTGATGATGAATTGGACATTTCGGATAACTTTAGCAGCTCCAGCTCAAGCCCTTTGAAGGAATCGACATTCAGTAAGCTTTCTTGCCAACTTCCGGCGGGTAGAGGTCTGGGAATTGTACTCGGGAGTAAGCGGATGTCATCGCCTACATAATGAACGGGTCATTTTCCAGGTGCTGTGCTAATTAGGGCAGGTGTGTCACTCTGACGGAGCGCAGAGGGCCCCTGGCACTGTGGCTTTCCATTGCCTCCTGTCAAACGAACAGTTTAATTGTTTCTTCCAGCAAATACAGATTCTAACTGGGGAGTGGAGATAACTTATTTGGAAGCATACTAACTAACTACAGGAGTAATGGAAGTGACCTTTTGTGAGTCTGTTGATCAGAGGTTAGAAACCCGGAGAAGAAATTAGTCTTGCTGTAGACTAAGTTTTGTACAGTTTTACTTACATTAATATAAAGGGATATATTTTCCTTAAAACACTAAAGTTAAATAAATGTTATAATTATTTAGAATTATGAAAAACACCATGCAGATTCGGTAAATATGTTAATATTTACTCTTAATTTGAAACAGTAAAAAAAAAAATAGACTGGGGCATGGGAAAGTAAAGATATATTTAGATACAATTTAAAGAACCTTCTCTATAGAAACATAGGATTCAAGTCACTAAACAAATCTGAAATTGAAATAAAACACCAGTTAAAATAGAAAATTGACTGAAAAGAATAACTTTTTTAAATTAATTAATTTTTTATTGAAGGATAATTGCTTTATAGAATTTGGCTGTGTTCTGTCAAACCTCAACATGAACCAGCCATAGGTATACACACATCCCCTCCCTTTTGAGCCTCCCTCCATCTCCCGCCCCATCCCACCCCTCTAGGTTGACACAGAGCCCCAGTTTGAGTTTCCTGACTCCTTTAAAAGAGTAAGTTGATGGAATATTAAATAGGATAGATAGAAATACTCTGAAATAAATTGTAAATAATCCATTCTGAAAGACTATACTATGAACATTGCATAAAAGATAGTTTAAAATAGTGTCTCTAAGGATCAGAGTAGAACTCTAAGGATTTTGCTTCATACTTGATTCTTTTCAAAATTAAATGGTCCATCAAAGTGGATTATAGACATTCCACATTTTCTGGGGCAATATCAAATTCCAACACTCTGTTCTGTTTTCCATATAAATTCCTGTCCTGTCTACTAAATAAAATGTCTTGATTTGTGATTGAGAAAACGTGAATATTATGTAGCAAAGATATTTGTGCATTCAAACATATGTAACAGATTCTAGAAGCAGTTAATTACTAACTGAGGTGAATTTTGAGATGATGGGATATTGTGTATCCCCAGTAACAAGGATGGGGAGGGTCAGTGGGAAAGTGAGGAAGGAAAAGCTGGACCCTTACACTTGCATGTGGTTACTCTAGCTCTCTTGGCAAGGGATTTAGGATGATGATGATACAGATGTTTTATGTGCTTTGTTAGCAATTAATAATGGAGTTTCTTTGTTTAGCACTTTTTTGTTGAGAAAGGACCCTTAAACAAACCTGTTAATAAACAGTAATTTGCAACGTTATATTTTAGCTGATAGTATCATAAATGAAGACAGTCTTTATAGTAGGTACAATTTGTTAGATACTTTAAAACAGGCAAATGAGTGAATAAATAAATGATTTGCAGCAAGAAAATGTGAAGTTATTTTTATTTTCTTGTTTCAGGCACTTTAAAAAGAAGTTTTAGTGCTTCAGGAGGAGAAAGACAATCCCAAACTAGGTATGTAGACACTGAGTTCCTAGAAACATTTTTAGACTCTGCAGAGCTGTTTTGGTGGCTAAATTGATACCCAATAGCAGAAGTTACCATGGGCATGTGGTACCAGAGACTGTTGGAGCCCACTCTCCCAGAACTGTTTTGCATTTCACCAAGGACCGTGCTGGGAAGAGCATTAACCTTGGACGTGGATTTCAGTCTGGCTTTGCAATCCTCAGCCACTCAGTTAGTCTCCCTGAGCTCAGGGGTGGCCCAGGGTTGTGGGGCTTCATGAGATTATCTGGGGCTGTGGCTCCCTATCCCTTATTTTTCTACATCCCTGGGGTATAGATGCCTATGGCACATGTAGCAGGTGTAGACCACGTCACACTCAAGTCTCAGCCAGCAGGAAGGGGAAGGGAT
This sequence comes from Bison bison bison, assembly GCF_000754665.1. Classification (NCBI taxonomy): domain Eukaryota; kingdom Metazoa; phylum Chordata; class Mammalia; order Artiodactyla; family Bovidae; genus Bison; species Bison bison. Next base: position 698,763 of record NW_011494743.1, on the reverse strand, counting down.
GCAGAGACACATCCTTCCTTTTATGGATGTGACCCAGATGTTGTGTTCTTCCCTTCTGCTCACAGATCAGTGAGCTGGGGAGAATCTAGCTACAGGGGAGAATGAGCATATTTGGGGAATTCCATTTTAAAAAAAGAAATCATTATTTTGTAATGACTAGCACTTTCTACAATATTTGTCTCTTGGGCTAAGAACTGAAATGAAGCTCTTTGATACGGCATTTTGTAAGTTCCTGGTAACCTTCATGAGAAGAGTTCAGTGACCTTGGGTGAGGCTGGTGGGAGCAGAAGCCTGACTGTGGTGGTTTCAGAGGTTACAGAAGCAGAGACAGAGAGAAACTGAAAAAAGTAGTGAGCTGACAGTGAGGTGATGGGAATGTTTGATGGGAAAGGGCCTTCTAGAATCAGGGTGGCTGAAGATGAGTGGACTGAGGAGGAGCAGCTGATGGAGAGGGGAAATTGTAGCTGGTTCCCAGTCTCAGAGTGGCATGGACCTAAGGACAGCCCTGGAAAAGAGGAAAAGGCAGCTTTTATGTGTGTCTGAAGAAAGAGAGGCAAAGATAAATTCAAGCTGGAGTGGCAGAGGAGAGGGATATACTTGGTAGTTTCTGCTTATTAGATGATGTTCCAGCTCACTGTGGAGGATCTTTTAGTCAAAAGAATGTGATCAGCTGGGGCGAACTGGCATCGAGATGGCAGGGAGCTGAGCAGGGACAGGCAGGGGCTGTCGACAGTGCTGGGTCTAGGAAGTGCCGGCCAGGTCATGTGTGAGTGGCTGTGCTTTACCAGGCAGCCTTTGTGGGCACAGGAAATAAAAGATGACTTGGGCTGACTTATATTCATTAGAAAGCTTTCAAGGACTCACATAATTATGAAATGCACAGAACGAACCTATGAAGGGACAGAAGCCAGGTCAGCCCCTGAAGTCTGTGGAGTAGGCCCTCCTGGAAGATTGCCAAGGCTCTAATGCAGGCCTGAATGAGCCTCCAGCCTATTTGCTCTTGGCCTGATTCCCTGCTGTGGGAGGGGCTGAGCCACCTCACTGGCAGCCCCTCCAGGTCCCTCATGGGCCACATTGTTTAGTCAAAGATACAACATCACTGATAAGTTTATCTTTTCCAAGTGAGGGTCAAGAAGGTTAAGCTAAAGTCTATTTATTTCCTAAGTCTTTTCTGGTGTTGCTAGTAACACAGTCCCATCACTTCATAGCAAATAGATGGGGAAACAATGGAAACACTGACAGACTTTATTTTCTTGGGCTCCAAAATCACTGAAGATGGTGATTGCAGCCATGAAATTAAAAGACACTTGCTCCTTGGAAGAAAAGTTATGACCAACCTAGACAGCATATTAAAAAGCAGAGACATTACTTTGCCAACAGAGGTCTGTCTAGTCAAAGCTATAGTTTTTCTCAGTAGTCATGTATGGATGTGAGAATTGGACCATAAAGCTGAGCACCGAAGAAATGATGCTTTTGAGCTGTGGTATTGGAGAAGACTCTTGAGACTCCCTTGGACTTCAAGGGAGTCCATCCTAAAGGAGATCAGTCCTGAATATTCATTGGAATGACTGATGCTGAAGTTGAAACTGAAGCTCCAATACTTTGGCCACCTGACGTGAAGAACTGACTCATTGGAAAAGGCCCTCATGCTGGGCAAGATTGAAGGCAGGAGGATAAGGGGATGACAGAGGATGAGATGGTTGGATGGCATCACCAACTTGATAGACATGAAATTGAGCAATCTCCAGGAGTTGGTGATGGATAGGGATGCCTGCAGTCCACAGAGTCACAAAGAGTTGGACACAACTGAGCGACTGAACTGAACTGATGACTTATATTATAAAATACATCATCAAAAGTCTTTTTCTTTTTTATTGGACACTTTACTCAGTGATACAAAGTTGCATAAATATATAGAAAAGATGCAAAACAAGTATTTTAGTACAAAAATAAATGATCACATATTGGTGTCTTCCCCAATTAAGAGAATATTATTTTGGGATGGAAATTTTCAAACAACTGTTTTTAGGAATCTCAGCATTGCCAAATAAATATAGTCATTTTTCCTGAAAGGATTCGTAGAAAAATTATCAGTTGAAGTGTAGCTCTTCAAAAACAAAGGAAACATATGTATTAGAGCTTGAAATACTTTTTATTTGTTTGTTTTTTGAAATGCTTTTTTAAAACTAGTTATTATCTACATATTTACATCAAATTGCATAAACTAGAATCAACAGAAAGAAGCAGTCCAATTGGAATCTCATTTAAAGTGGGATATTGCAGAGTGGGCTTTAACTTGGGGTTAATGACCAAGTTAATAGGTGGAAAGCAGAAGATGGCCCAGACCTTGAGGTTGAATTAGCAGAAGAGGTCATAAGTAAACAGGTGACTAGGGTCTGAACTAAAATAACATGTGCAAGACTGTGCCATGTATGGATTGTATGACATGCCATTGGGGGTCACAAGCTGATTTAAGGCAAACCCTCTTCTCTCAAGAGAAACTTCCCTGGTGGCTCAGAGGTTAAAGCATCTGCCTCCAATGTGGGAGACCTGGGTTCGACCCCTGGGTTGGGAAGATCCCCTGGGGAAGGAAATGGCAACCCACTCCAGTATTCTTGCCTGGAGAATCCCATGGACGGAGGAGCCTGGTAGGCTACGGTCCATGGGGTTGCAAAGAGTTGGACACGACTGAGCGACTTCACTTTCACTTTTACTTTCTTCTCTCAAGGGCTTCCCTGGTGGCTCAGCTGGTAAAGAATCTGCCTGCAATGCAGGAGACCTGGGTTCTGTCCCTGGATTGGAAAGATCCCCGGGAGAAGGGAAACACTACCCACTCCATTATTCTGGCCTGGAGAATTCCATGGACTGGACAGTCCATGGGGTTGCAAGGAGTCAGATATGACTGAGCTACTTCCACGTCACTTCACTTCACTCTTCTCTCAAGGAACTCATAGTGGAGGGGGCACAAAAGTAGACTTGAGAAGGACATAAATGACAAAAGACAGCCTGTGATTAATGCCAAATAAGAGAAGAGAAAATTAATGACTTTTTTTTTACTTCCTTCCAGGCATTCCCTTTAATTCTATGAATTAAAGGGAGGTAACTCTAAAATATATTTATAATTCTTTGAAAAGCATTAAATAAGGTGAAAGTTATTTGCAATCTAATTTGTTTAGAGTTATCCTGAGTTTCTTGGTTTATTAATATTAACCATAAACCCCCTCTGCAAAGTGTTTAAAAGCTAAATGAAAAGTTAGAATCTAAAATAAGATAGCAGAGTTACAAAATATAATAAAAATCAATTTAAAATCAAGCCTGCAGATATTTTTGGCTGTTTTGTGCCATGTGTTAATTAGTAAGACAGTTGAAACGAGACCCTGGGCAGCTCCCCCAGAAGCTCCTTTCTGGCTCCTAGAAAAAGGGTCCCAATGAGAAAGAGTCACAGAGAGGTACGTGCTTGATTTGAGCATGGTGTTCAGAGTTTAGAATTCAGACTTGGACCTGGCTCCATGGTACACAGAGAAAGCTTAAGCATAAACTCTCAACTCTGGTCATCTCAGATATCAAGGGCTAAGTTGAAGCTAATTGCCTGCTAAAAATCATTGATACCTCCCCAGTAACTTGACACAGACTTTCATGAGCAGTTGGGCCAAGCAAATGGATAATACATCAGCAAAGGAAACTAGGAAGGGCAGCTCCTGCCTCCTCAGAGAAGAATTCTCAAGGCTAGTGAAAGGAAACATGATATTATCAATGAAAGGCACCCTGGTGTTGTGACCCAAGCTGTACTCAGATGATACATTTTTCAGGAATGTAATTAATGGCAAGAGTCTCCAGAGTCTCCAGAGTCTCCAACTCCTAGAAGTCAATGGTCTTTTTATGCTCTCTTTAGCAGAAGTCACTTGAAGCCAGAAAGTAGTTTATTTGGTTCTTTTCCTTGCCAAACTCCTCCCATATTTCAGCTCTCCCTCCCCAAATCAACAAAAATCCTAAAAGCCAAACTCAGAGCTGAGACACTGGGTCAATGGAGAGTGTCCCATTTCTTGGCTCTGGAAATGCAGTCTTTCAGTCATTTGCAGCAGAGGTCAGTCTCCAGATCTCCATGACCAGGTCTCCAGATTCTAAATCTCCTCCACCAAGATGTCACCTGGCTAAGGCTCTTCTGGACCCCTAGAAGACCTGGCAATGTCAGCATGGCATTTTTCATATTATTAAGGGAGCCCATGGGGAATCTCTTGTTGATACACATTTCCCAGCAAACTACAAGTATATTCACTTAAAATAATTTGCTTTTAGTTATGCCTTTGGTTTACTAGAATAGAGATTTGATTTTACATCTTTGCTCTTTGCATGTAATCAGAGAGTCATAAATAAAGAGTGTCACTTGGGATACTCCTCCAGATAGTTGCTAATCTGAGTGGTCACCAAGTAGTTGCTTTAGCTGCAATCACTCATTCTCTCTCAAGGGCTCGCTAGTTAGCTGTTCTGAAGATACAGAACCATAAGATTCTGGCTTACATATAAGTTCTACTTGGTAAGTCACGAAAGGCAAATTCAAATTACCTTAATGGTTTATTTTTATATATTGGTTTAAGTGAATGCACAGTCTTGTGATGGTCTATTTGAATAATTTTTCTTGAATGAGAGCGTAAGAAATTATTTTGTTTTAAAAGCTTCAGTGAGGTATAATTCACACATTACTTTGTGTGATATAGGGCTTGGCCTATACCAGCATCTGTCTGGATTTTATAGCCTTACTTAGTTGATATATTTACTGGTGGTTCTAATTCAAGTCATAATATTTTATTTCAGTTTACAAATAAATTGTCCTGTATACCTTGGTAATATACACAGGCGTTTCAGTCTCTTTGTCCATACAGTCAAGTACTAGTGAACTATGGTCATTGAATTATGACCTTCTACAAAATTCATTGATTAATGAATTAATATTTATTACTTTGTGCTGGCACATACCAGGCTATGCCTAGTCCATCTTTGCATTCCCCAGGGCACAGTTTATTGCACATAGGTACCAGTCCACAAATACTTGTCAGTTAATAAATGAATGACTGTTATCTTAGCACAAATTCTGTATCTCTGTCTATAATTGGACTAAAACCTCACCTCCTGGCTTGAACCTACAGCCTTTGCCATAGTCAACAGCTTAAACCCTTTTTAAAGATCCTGCTGCTTAGGCAATAAAATTTTTCCATGTACATGTATATTCTGTTGCCAAGGCAACAGAGTACAGTTGGCAGGCTAGTTTCAGACATTGAATGTTTGCAGTATCAGAGATACCTGTGGTTCACAGCCTCTTTGATGAATCAGTGTATGCATAATTGTATTCAAGGATGTGTGCCTGATTCTAGTCTTTGTATATAGAGATGATTGGAAATGTTTGTGACCATCCAGTATCATACATGTGACTGGAAAGAACTTGTGTGATCTCAGGACCTAGGAATGTTGCCTCCATATAGCAAAAGTCTTGATTATTTTGACTTAAAGCTATAGAGGATAGAGACTCCCGCTACTTTTTCATAATCCAGTTTCTAATAATCCAGATCTAGTTTCACTTAAATTGATTAAATACTATTGATCACTGCTTGCTGCTGTTAACCTGGCCTAGTAGCTGATGTCACAATCAAGCAGTCTCACCAGAACAATTTGTCAGTTGTTGTTGCTCAGTCGCTCAGCTGTGTCCCACTCTTTGTGATCACATGGTCTGCAGCACTCCAGGCTTTCCTGTCCTTCACTATCTCCCAGAGTTTGCTTAAATTCATCATGTCCATTGAGTTGATGATGCCATCCAACCATCTCATCTTCTGTCACCACTTTCTCTCCTGCCCTCAAGCTTTCCCAGCATCAGGGTCTTTTCCAATGAGTCACCTCTTTGCATCAGGTGGCCAAAGGACTAGAGCTTCAACTTCAGCATCAATCCTTCCAATGAATATTGAATTCCTTTAGGATTGACAAGTTTGATCTCCTTGCTGTCCAAGGGACTCTCAAGAGTCTTCTCCAGCACCACAATTCAGAAGTATCAATTCTTAGCATTCTTTATGGTGTAACTCTCACATCCATACATGACTACTGGAAAAACCATAGCTTTGACTATCCAGACCTATATTGGTAAAGTGACATGTCAGCTTTTTAATAGTCTATCTGGATTTGTCATAGCTTTTCATCCAAGGAGTAAGCATCTTAATCTCATGGCTATAGTCACCATCTGCAGTAATTTTTGAGCCCAAGAAAATAAAATCTGTCACTGTTTCCATTGTTTCCCCATCTATTTACTGTGAAGTGATGGGACTAGATGCCATGATCTTCATTTTTAGAGTGTTGAGCTTTAAGCCAGCTCTTTTACTTTCCTCTTTCACCCTCATCAAGAGGCTTTTTAGTTCCTTTCTGCCACTGGAGTGGTGTCATCTGTGTATTTGAGGTTATTGATATTTCTCCCAGCAATCTTGATTACACTTGTGACTCATGCAGCCTGGCATTTTGCATTGGCACCCCACTTTATTTCGGAGAAGGCAATGGCACCCCACTCCACTACTCTTGCCTGGAAAATCCTGTGGACGGAGGAGCCTGGTAGGCTGCAGTCCATGAGGTCGCTAAGAGTCGGACACGACTGAGCAACTTCACTTTCACTTTTCACTTTCATGCATTGGAGAAGGAAATGGCAACCCACTCCAGTGTTCTTGCCTGGAGAATCCCAGGGACAGTGGAACCTGATGGGCTGCCGTCTATGGGGTTGCACAGAGTCAGACACGACTGAAGCGACTTAGCAACAGTAGCAACTCTTTATTTAGGGCTTCCCAGGTGGCTCAGTGGGTAAAGAATCTGCCTGCAATGAAGGAGACACAGGCAAAAGTGAGTTTGATACCTGGGATCCGGAAGATCCCCTGGAGGAAGGCATGGCAACCCACTCCAGTATTCCTGCCTGCAGAATCCCATGGACAGAGTAGCCTGGTGAGCTGCAGTCCGTAGGGTAGCAAAGAGTTGAACACAACTGAACTGACTGAACATGCACACTCGCACACACTCTGTATATAAATTAAATAAGCAGGGTGACAATATACAGCCAGCCTTGACAGACTCCTTTCTCAGTTTGGAACCAGTCCTTTTTCCATGTCCAGTTCACAGTGTTGCTTCCTGACCTGCATACAGGTTTCTCAGGAGGCAGGTAAGGTGGTCTGGTATTCACATCTCTTTAAGAATTTTCCACAGTTTGTTGTGATTCACACAAAGGCTTTAGCATAGTGAATGAAGCAGAAGTAGATTTTTTTTCCTGGAATTCTCTTGCTTTTTCTATGTTCCAACAAATGTTGGCAATTTGTTGTCAGTAAAATCATTCTATTCCTTTTCTATGACAGTTCTAAAATTCCCTGGCTTATTAGTTCCTAGCTATTATTGGAGTACAAGTGGAGAGCCACGGTAGCACCATGCCACCTCCCTGCAGTGATACCAACTCCATTAACATTACAGGTGAACAAAAAGCCCTTAATGAGCAGGAGAAAGCATCCATACCTAATGTCACTTGTTCACACAGGGTATGTTTATGACATCACTGCCTGAAAGACACTTTCAAGATGTAAAATGCTAGTGAGCTTAGATGGTGTGGTTGCATCATCTTAATGTTGTAAGCCAGGCTTCTGATTTCATCATAAGGTCAAATATTTCTTCTATCAGCATTAAATTGTAGTGACTACTTTTCATAGTTGAATTAAATGATGTGATGCACTTGCAATGCATGTGAAAATATTTCCTCAGTTCAGAGATACAGTTAAAATAATTTGATGAGGTATAAAATTCTAGACTCCATCTCCTTCATGACCAGCATGCCTCTGACAAAATAATCATCTAAATAATTTACCTCACACTTGCATTTGGCAGTGAAAACTTGGTTTAAAAAATTACAAAGGTAACACCTCCAATTGCCACCTTACCTGTAGTGGTCAGGTAAAGTGTAAGTTGTCGGCTATTCCTCATATTCAGTGCTTCAATTTCTGTTTTGGCTTATGAATTCTGCATGAAAAATTTGGTTTATGAATATACACCAGATCTGAAGAGAGCTGAAAAGACCTTTCAGAATTTTTAAAAACCTTCCATTTCTCTGAAATTATTTTATTGCTCTGAAATGTTATTGATAAATTCCCATTTCAAAACTTTCAGAAGACACAAGCTTCATTATGATAAACCTTTTCACCACAAAACATTTCTGGAATGTTTTCTTTTTTTAATATAAATTTATTTATTTTAATTGGAGGTTAATTACATTACAATATTGTATTGATTTTGCCATACATCAACATGAAATGTTTTCTTTGTGGGCCATCTCTGGCTAGTTTCCAGCTTGTACTGTCATAGGAAACCACCTTCTGAAGCCATAATGTTCCATTAGACATAAACATTCAGTCTGGTTCAATCTAGAGGCAGACTTCCCTCAGTTCAATTCAATTCATTCGCTCAGTTGTGTCCGACTCTTTGCGACCCCATGAACCGCAGCACAGCAGGCCTCCCTGTCCATCACCAACTCCCGGAGTTTATCCAAACTCATGTCCATTGAGTCAGTGATGCCATCCAACCATCTCATCCTCTGTCGTCCCCTTCTCCTCCTGCCTTCAATCTTTGCCAACATCAGGGTCTTTTCAAATGAGTCAGCTCTTTGCATCAGGTGGATCCCTCAGACTCTGCCTAATCTTCTGTCCATTGTTCATGTTTGTGGACCCAACACTTTTATAGTTAAAAGTTGTCATTAAGAGTTTTTTGCTCTGGTGTAATTTCAGATGACTGGGTTTTCTTATGATCTGTGATACAATTTCCAGAGAAATTAACAGTTTTTCTGCTATGCCTGTGCAGTCTTGTAACTTCTAAGACTGTAGGGATGGTTTCTTTTCAGTATTCCATCTCCAATGTCTAGCACAGTGCCTACACACTGTGAGCCCTTAATAAATATTTTTGAATGAGTGAGTGAATGTGTGATGGTTATTTTTAAAGATTCCCTGAAATTTCTTAAGGAGAAATTTAGAATCATATAAAGGGGCAGCAAAGCTGAAAGCAACTCAGCATTACCAGGGAGGTCTATTTCATATATGCCCACTAGCATATATGTATTTTTTTCTTAAAATATCTTTTTACTGAAGTATAGTTGATTTACAATATTGTGTTAGTTTCAGATGTACAGCACAGTAACTTGTGTTAAAAGTTATTACAAGATAATGGCTCTATTATCCTGTAATGTGCAATATATCCTTGTTTCTTATCTATTATATATATAGTAGTTTGTATCTCTTAATCCCACATTCTTAAGTTATCCCTCCATTCTTCCCTCACCCCTATGGTAATCAGTTGTTTGTTTTCTACATCTGTGAGTCTGCTTTACATAAATGTTAATTTGTATTATATATTAGATACAAGAGAGGCTCATCAAGATTAAGAGACTGGACCACCTAAGAGCCTCTCTGGTCCCTTTAATCTTGCCTCAGGTGGTTTCGTTGCTAATTCTCCTTTGATTAGCAACTGTTCTGCCCTTTGGAACTCAGAAAAGGTCATGAAGTCTGGAGTGTTGCCTACAAGGAATGGGGGATTAAAAAGGCCTCCCTGCCCTGGAGTCCCACAGGGCCCTGCTCAGCACAGTTCTATTAATCTTTTCTATTGCTTTTTTTTTTTTCTATTTTGTTTATTTCTTTCTGATGTTGCTTCCCTTGTGGCTCAGCTGGTAAAGAATCCATGTGCAATGTGGGAGACCTGGATTCAGTCCCTGGGTTGGGAAGATCCCCTGGAGAAGGGAAAGCCTACCCACTGCAGTATTCTGGCCTGGAGAATTCCATGGACTGTACAGTCTGTGGGGTTGCAAAGAGTCGGACACGACGGCGACTTTATGATCTTTACTGTTTCCTTGGGTTTTGTTTGTTTTTCTTTCTCTAATTCTTGTAGGTGGTGGGTTAGGTTGTTTATTTGAAATTTTTGTTGCTTTTTGAAAAAAAACCTGTATTATTTTTCTCTTAGTGATTTTCCTGCATTCCATAGATTTTATAAAATTATGTTTAATTGTCACTTCTCTTGACATAGCTTATGATTTCTTGTTTGATGGCATCACTGACCCATTGGTTTTTTAGTAGCAGCTTGTTTAGTCTCCATGTGTTCATTTTCCCCTCATCCTTCTGCAGCTGATTTCTAGTCTCATGCTGTTGTGGTCAGAAAAAGTGCTTGAAATTTTTATCCTCTTGAGTTTGTTGAGGTTTGCTTTGTGGCATAGTATTTGGTCTATTGTAGAGAATGTTCCATACATGCTTGAAAAGAATGTGGTATACTCTGGGCTTTTGGGGCTGTGGTATCCTGTAGATACAGTTAACTCCAACTGGTCTTTTGTCATATAGGGCCTCTGTTGTCTTATGGACTTTCTGTCTAGAAGATCAGGCCATTGATGTCAGTGGGTGTTAAAGACTTCTACTATTACTGTATTCCTGTCAATGTCTCCCTTTATGGCTGCTAGTTTTGATATATGTATCTACTCTGATATTAGGTGCATAATCTTAATAAGTGTCATATCTTCTGTTATTGATCCCCTTATCATTATATGCTATTCTTTGTTTTTCTTTCTAAACTTTGTTTTAAAGGCTATTTTTTGTGATACAAGTACCAGTCAGTTCAGTCACTCAGTCATGTCCAACTCTTTGCGACCCCATGAACCGCAGCACGCCAGGCCTCCCTGTCCATCACCAACTCCTGGAGTCTACCCAAACCCATGGAGTTGGCGATGCCATCCAACCATCTCATCCTCTGTCATCCCCTTCTCCTCCTGCCCTCAATCTTTCCCAGCATCAGGGTCTTTTCCAATGAGTCAGCTCTTTGCATCAGGTGGTCAAAGTATTGGAGTTTCAGCTTCAACATCAGTCCTTCCAATGAACACCCAGGACTGATCTCCTTTAGGATGGACTGGTTGGATCTCCTTGCAGTGAGAGGGACTCTCAAGAGTCTTCTCCGACATCATAGCTCAAAAGCATCAATTCTTTGGCGCTCAGGTTTCTTTATAGTCCAACTCTCACTTCCATACATGACTACTGGAAAAACTGACTAGGTGGACCTTTATTTACAAAGTAATTTCTCTGCTTTTTAATATGCTGTCTAGGTTGGTCATAGTTTTCCTTCCAAGGAGTAAGCATCTTAATTTCCTGGCTGCAATCACCATTGGCAGTGATTTTGGAGCCCAGAAAAATGAAGTCAGCCACTGTTTCCACTATTTCCCCATCTATTTGCCATGAAGTGATGGGACCAGATGCCATGATCTTAGTTTTCTGAATGTTGAGCTTTAAGCCAACTTTTTCATTCTCCTCTTTCACTTTCATCAAGAGGCTTTTTAGTTCCTCTTCACTTTCTGCCATAAGGATGGTGTCATCTGCATATCTGAGGTTATTGATTATTTCTCCCGGCAATCTTGATTCCAGCTTGTGCTTCCTCTAGCCCAGCGTTTCTCATGATGTACTCTGCATGTAAGTTAAATAAGCAGGGTGACAATATACAGCCTTGACGTACTCTTTTTCCTATTTGGAACCAGTCTGTTGTTCCATGTCCAGTTCTAACTGTTGCTTCCTGACACATACAGGTTTCTCAAGAGGCAGGTCAGGTGGTCTGGTATTCCCATCTCTTGATGAATTTACCACAGTTTATTGTGATCCACATAGTCAAAGGCTTTGGCATAGTCAATAAAGCAGAAATAGATGTTTCCTGGAACTCTCTTGCTTTTTCTATGATCCAGCAGATGTTGGCAATTTGATCTCTGGTTCCTCTGCTTTTTTTAAAACCAGCTTGAACATCTGGAAGTTCACGGTTCACGTATTGCTGAAGCCTGGCTTGGAGAATTTGAGTGTTACTTTACTAGCATGTGAGATGAGTGCAATTGTGCGGCAGTTTGAGCATTCTTTGGCATTGCCTTTCTTTGGGATTGGAATGAAAACTGACCTTTTCCCGTCCTGTGGCCACTGCTGAGTTTTCCAAATTTGCTGGCATATTGAGTGCAGCACTTTCACAGCATCATCTTTTAGGATTTCAAATAGTTCAGCTGGAATTCTATCACCTCCACTAGCTTTGCTCGTAGTGATGCTTTCTAAGGCCCACTTGACTTCACATTCCAGAATGTCTGGCTCTAGGTGAGTGTGAGTGATCACACCATTGTGATTATCTGGGCCATGAAAATCTTTTTTGTCCAGTTCTTCTATGTATTCTTGCCACTTGTCCTTAATATCTTCTGCTTCTGTTAGGTCCATACCATTTCTGTCCTTTATTGTGCCCATCTTTGCATGAAATGTTCCCTTGGTATCTCTAATTTTCTTGAAAAGATCTCTAGTCTTTCCCATTCTATGTTTTCCTCTATTTCTTTGCATTGACCACTGAGGAAGGCTTTCTTATGTCTCCTTGCTATTCTCTGGAACTCTGCATTCAAATGGGTATATCTTTCTTTTTCTCCTTTGCTTTTTGCTTCTCTTCTTTTCACAGCTATTTGTAAGGTGTCCTCAAGCAGCCATTTTTCTTTTTGTATCTCTTTTTCTTGAGAATGGTCCTGATTCCTGTCTCCTGTACAATGTCACGAACCTCCATCCATAGTTCATCAGGCACTATGGACACAATCTATCAGATCTAGTCCCTTAAAAATCTATTTCTCACTTCCACTGTATAGGTCATAAGGGATTTGATTTAGGCCATACCTGAATGGTCCAGTGGTTTTCCCTACTTTCTTCAACTTAAGTCTGAATTTGGCAATAAGGAGTTTATGATCTGCCGGGCAAATAAATTCATCAGTGCCATCTTTCTATATCCCTTATATATGTGGTAATATGTGATATTTATATTTCTCCTTCTGACTTACTTCACTGTATAATAGGCTCTATGTTCATCCACCTCATTAGAACTGACTGAAATGCTTTCCTTTTTATGGCTGAGTAATATTCCATTGTATATATGTATCTCAGCTTCTCTATCCATTCATCTGTCAATGGACATCTACATTGCTTCAATGTTCTAGCTATTGTAGACAGTGCTGCAATGAACATTGGGGTACTTGTGTCTTTTTCAATTTTGGTTTCCTCAGGGTATATGCCTAGTAGTGGGATTGCTGGGTCATATAGTGGTTTTGTGGCTGTATTGGTTTACATTCCCACCAGCAATGCAAGAGAATTCCCTTTTCGCCACATCCTCTCCAGCATTTATTGTTTGTAGACTTTTTGATGATGGCAATTCTGAGTAGTGTGAGGTGGTATCTCTTTGTAGTTTTGATTTGTATTTCTCTAATAATGAGCAATGTTGAGCATCTTTTCATGTGTTTATTAGGTATCTGAATGTCTTCTTTGAAGAAATGTCTGTTTAGGTCTTTTCCCCACTTTTTTATTGGGTTGTTTGTTTTTCTGGTATTGAGTTGTATGAATTGCTTATATATTTTGTAGATTGATTCTTTGCCAGTTCTTTCCTTTGCTATTATTTTCTCCCATTATGAGGGTTGTCTTTTCACCTTGTTTGTAGGTTCCTTTGCTGTGCAAAAGCTTTTAGGTTTAATTAGGTCCCACTTGTTTATTTTTTATTTTACTTCCATTACTCTAGGAGGTGGGTCATAGAGGATTTTGCTTTGATTTCTGTCATCGAGTGTTCTGCCAATGTTTTTCTCTAAGAGTTTTTTAGTTTCTGATCTTACGTTTAGGTCTTTAATCCATTTTGAGTTTATCTTTCTGTATGGTTTTAGAAAGTGTTCTAATTTCATTCTTTTACATGCATATGTCCAGTTTTCCCAGCACCACTTATTGAAAGGCTATCTTTGCCCCATTGTATATTCTTGCCTCCTTTGTTGAAAATAAGCTACCCATAGAGGGGTAGGTTTATCTCTGGGCTTTCTATCTTGTTCCATTGGTCTATACTTCTGTTTTGGTTCCAGTACCATACTGTCTTGATGACTGTAGTTTTGTAGTATAGTCTGAAGGCAGGAAGGTTGATTCCTCCAGCTCCATTCTTCTTTCTCAAGACTGCTTTGGGTATTCAGGATCTTTTGTGTTTCCATATGCATTGTGAAATTTTTTGTTCTAGTTCTGTGAAAATTGCCATTGGTAATTTGATAAGGATTGCATTGAATCCGTAGATTGTATTTGGTAGTGTAGTCATTTTCACAGTATTGATTCTTCCTACCCAAGAACATGAAATATCTCTCCATCTGTTTATGTTGTCTTTGATTTCTTTCACCAGTGTCTTTAATTTTCTGCATACCGTTCTTTTGTCTCCTTAGGTAGGTTTACTCCTAGATATTTTATTCTCTGTTGCAATCATGAATGGAGTTGATTCCTTAATTTCTCTTTCTGATTTTTCATTGTTAGTATACAGGAATGCAAGTGATTTCTGTGTATTGACCTTGTATCCTGCAAGTTTCTGATTGGGTCTTTTTTTAATATTTTAAAATGTTCATTGTTGAGATCAGTTCTTTTCCTTTATTAAGTTTGTTATTAATCATGTTTTAAGTTCTCTTGTGGTAAATTGTTTATTTCTGTTTCATTATTTTTCAGGGGTTTTCTTTTGCTTTTTCAGTTGACAGTAGTTCTTTTTATTTAGCTTTCTCTGTCTCTATTACTTTAGGTGAAACAGTTGTCCACTGCAGTCTTGAAATGGCTGTTTTTATGTGGGAGCATCCCTCTGCACACTATGTGTGCCTTGTACCTGCCTCTGATGGGTGATCTGGATTTGAGGTGGATGCCAGTTATACCTTTCCTCAGGATGTGCTGGAAGCTATCCCCTTGATAGGCAGTGGTGCTAGAGATGGAGGGGCTAGACTTGGCACCAGATCTGAGGCAGGGCTTCCTCTCTGCCCAGTGGCCATCACTGCCCTGTTAGAGGTGAGGTCTGCTTTTAAATTACCAGGGAAGAAGCTAGCTCTATCCCCTTTAAGTGGATTTCCGCCCCCTCTTCCATGCACCAAGACATTTGCTTCAGTGGCATGGGGTGCTAAAACAAGTGTGGTCTGTACATTGACAGAGATCTAATGCACTGACCATGTAAGCATCTGCAGCTCCAGTCGGATACTGACTCAGATGTAAGCCCCCTTTGTTTTTCATAGCCGATCATTTCTCCCTGCCTCTGCCACCACCCCCTACACATTTGTGGAACAGCTCTGCTGGGCTAGCAGAGAGCTGTGTGGACTCATGGGGTGTGTCAGAGGTTAGCTGTGGTAGAGCATCCCCATCAGAATCCAGGAAACTTCTGATGCTTCTTGAGTAAGTGCTAGCAATGGCCACTGCTGCCACTCTTAGGCTCTGCCCTGGGACCAGGTAGCCTGTATGTCCCGAGAATTTTAAATTTCATTTAAATTTTAAAAATTATATTAATATTTATATTTAGTACATGTTGAAATAATATTTTGGTTATTTTAGTTTAAAATGTTATTAATTTCACTTTTTTCTTTCTACTTCTTAAAACTGTGGCTGCCAGAATATTTAGACTTATGTTTGTAGTTTGCATATTTCTGTTGGACAGTGCTGGGCTTGTCTAGAAGATTATGGTGTGGGCTATGCATTTGCCCTTGCTGAGGAGTAACCTGTGTGCAAGGGAATGATTTGCTGGAACAGACGTTCTACCCCTCTGCTCAATCCCGAGGCTTCTGCCCACACTTATATGGACACTGCTAAGATTATGCCCCTCTTTGAAAATATGAGGCAGGGATCATCCCTTTTCCTTATGTAAACACATGACCTTATTCCAGGTGTAAAAAGAATGTATTACCTATGTAAAACTGATGAATTTCATTTAATTTTCAAGGGTCTGGAAATATGGGCTGGAATGGGACAGAAAAAATAAATAGGATCAAGAGAGGAGTGGATTGGTGGGGGATTGGAAGATGGAAATGGAGAGGGAAGGAATTCACAGTTAGATGCACACATTTTGATATTATTCTAGTAATTAAGTTGAGTGGTGGGTGAATGAGTGCCAAATTTGCTAGGCTTGATAACTTGGGTATGTGTTGCATGTACGTATCAAAATTTCTGTGACTGTAGTGAAAGGGTTGGGGTAATAGAATTATCAGTCATGTTTATTTGTGTCTGAGTCCCTATATCAGTTCCCACCTAGTAAACACCTATCATGTGCCTTAACCATAGAGGATGTTTGATGTACTTTGGTCGTGTTGCAGTAAAGTATGGTTCTTATAATTTGTCAGGTTGGTGATGGACAGGGAGGCCTGGCGTGCTGTGATTCATGGGGTCGCAGAGTTGGACATGACTGAGCGACTGATCTGATCTGATCTGATAGATATTTCTTATTTCTTAAAAAAAATGTTAAGAACTTGTCTCTCTAGATTCTAGTAGATAAAACAAGATTGAAGGTTATTTATGGCTGTCCTCAGTAGGGTCTAATGACTCTTCCACTGGGTGAAAGGTCCTGAGACGAACTTGCATAATGATAAGGAAATCCTAAGTTTTAGAATAGGGCAAAAAAGTGATGGTAATAATGCTGAGAAAATAAGGAAAAATATAATCTTCTTAAATGTAAAAATTATCTCATTTCATAGGACGAGTTATAGTTTCTTCTTTAAGACAGCAGGAATAAAGCATGGAACATACTACATATAAAATTTTAAATGCTATTTCTTTTTCATACAAAATAAGTATTTTTTATTTTATTTTTTAATCTATTTTTGGCTGTTCTGAGTCTTCCTTGCTGTGCGGGCTTATCTCTAGTTGGGGCGAGCTGGGGCTGCTCTCTAGTTGCGGTGCACAGGCTTCTCACTGCAATGGCTTCTCTCGTTGCAGAGCATGGGCTCTAAAGCACATCGGCTTCAGTGGTCGCGGCACACAGGCTCAGTAGTTGTGATTCCCAGGCTCCAGAGCACAGGCTCAATAGTTGTGGCACAAGGGCTTCGTTGCTGCAAGTCATGTGGGATCTTCCTGGATCAGATATCAAAACTATGTCTCTTGTATGTCAGGAAGATTCTTTACCACTGAGCCACCAGGGTAGTTCAAGTATTTTGATTTTAAATGTGACAAGAAAATCATTCAAGCCTAAGATTTAGGCTTATAATTATTCTTAGAGCTCATGAACAACTGTAATGCAACCAGGTTCTTCCATTGCTCATAGAATGTCAGCTCTGCTCTGGGTTCAATTATGTCTCTTTTCTCCCTTTATTAAACTCTTGAGGACATCTTTAGGAAAAACAAACCTATATTTTCATATGGTTTTATAAACCATAGTGGGATATAAGCTTTCAATAAATGTTAGTCAAATCCAAGTTGAATAAACCTTCTCATTCTGCTTACAGAGACTTCACTGGTGGAATAGGATCCAGACTGAGACCAGGTAATTTAGCTTTGTCAGCAGTAACATCACACATGCCACCCTGAAATTCAGTGCAATTTGTATTACAGTCTCATGTCTTTCCCCCTTTTATTTCTTCAGCTTTGCTGCCTCTTGACCTGCTTCTGAAAGTGCCACCCCTCCTGCTCAGTGCCCACGTTAAGGAGGTAGAGGCTGAGTTAGTGACGGGGTGGCAGTCCCACAGCCTTCCCACTGTGATTCTCCACAGTCTCAAACACCATGGTAGTACTTATATTAGATAACATTGGTCTCAAGCACACAATGGGTGAACACAGAATTGTGATTGGGCCTGAATACCCAAATGATGCTTGGGAGGCAACTCTAGTACAAACAACAGGAGAATCTCGTTTCATCTGTCCATTATTATTATATATAGTTTGGCAAATTAACAGTGTCAAGGTGCTTTCTGTGTTCACTTATTTCATTAGATATATGAGCTATTTTTCTAAAGTTTGTGTTTTTGCTTTGGTAGGAATGTTAGCCAGTTAAATTTTGAAGCTAACAGTGCATACCTACTACCAGAAATAGTAACTATGTTTTACATACGTATTTCTATAAGCTGTGCACCTATACGATATAAGAGAGTAAAGCATATCTTTTCTTCTATCTCCTTTACTCTGATGCAGATAATTCTTTTTACTTATTTGTATTTGATTAAAGCAATGTTATATCAAATTGTTTCTCTAATAAGGTAGAAATTATGAATTCTTAAAGTATAATGGATTATAGTAATTGTTTGAGAAAAAAAGAGTGTGTTTTAACATTTCTAATTTCTATTAAAGTGGACCAAATGTTCAACAGTAACAGTAAAGCTTTTAACTAAACCTGGATAATTCAGGAAAAAAACTTAGTGATTGTGCTTTTAACATATGTATATGACTCAAGTATAAAGTTCTGTTTTACTACTTTGGTTAATTTGGAATTATTGCTTAAAGTTATTTTCACTTTAACTTCCTTAATTTGTGTTCTTTTGTAGAGTTAATACATATGAACTTTTAGGAGATGTGAATTGATTTACTGTAATACTAGTCTGTGTCTCCACATTTATTAAATTTGCTTTAGAAGACTTATTGACAGTTTGGGGGCATTTACATGATCAGCATAGATGCAGAAAAGAGATAACTTTGTTAAGGTGTCCAAAACATTATTAAGATGTTATGTTGACCATGCCCCACTCCAGCTATTTTGGTACAAGGTAAGTTCATAATATAGCCATGAAGCTAAAATGATTGTTATTAATTTTAAAACAGTGAGAGCAAAACATATACATATGTAAGCAATTTGAAGTTCAGTTGTGATTCATAAAAAGAATTACTTTTCCTAAAGGGTATTTTGAGTTAGTTAGTTCAAGACTTGACTTTATGTCTGCAAAATTAATCAGATCTCTGGATATTTAAACAAACTCTTTAGCATGGATAACATGTAATATATTACATTTCTTAGACCTACAGTTTGTTATACTATCTGCTTTTTAAACATTTACCAATTCATGCATTTAAATTTAAAACAGAATATACTATAGCATTTTAAGTGTTGTCAGTGAATGCTAAAGTTTACCTATAAAGGAATGACAGTTTTGACTAATATTATAGAACACAGTAATGCATATGGAGAAAATTTGAGTTATTACCTAAGAGTTATTCCACATTACAGTGAAAAAACCATATTTTTATTAGTCTAATGCAGACTGGTTTTTCTGCATATTATAAAAGTCATACTTTTCTAAATGTTGCAGGTGTTCTTGGACGAATTGGTTGCTTTGCCAAATGACAAACAACTGGTATAGGCCCCACTTAGATTGCCTCTTGTGCAAATGAGGATTCATTCCACTGTATATGAACAACAGCTTTAGTCCTGTATTGCCTAAATGTTCTGGAAAAAACTGTCAGAGAAGAGAGAATTTTGTCAGAACCTGGGTATATTCCCAGGACTAAATCTAGAATGTGAGCATCATTTTCCATTTGCTATGGCAGAACAAAGGGTGAAAACTATTACTTTAGAGTGTCGAATGGCCGTATTAGAATGTGATAGCATACTCTTAAAATGTGAACTTCTAGGCTCATATTGTGGCCATATGGCAGTATTTAATGCACTTCTGAACTCCTGTAAAACAAATAACCATGAAGCCATTTCAACACTATTATTAAAAATTCTCTTTTCTGCCTTTTAATACTAATTAGATTCTGCAAATAATTTATTTTATAACATATTCCTTAGATTAAATAATAGTAATTTGACAACAGAATTGAAAACTTAGGAATTTTTGTACTGAGTAGACGAAAGTATTAGCAGTAATTAACATGGAATGAATAAATGAATAAACATGCATAACATGCAAAGTATGCATGTTAACTATTTTAGCTCTATTTTACTAACCTTTTTCACTTACACATTACCACCGTACAAATTTGGCCATTTCTGAGTACTGTCTGTATTACTATTTTCCAAATATCTATTTCTTTCATTTGATTTACTTTCTCAACAGAAACAGACTCACAGAGAACAGACTAGTGTTTACCAGTAGGGAGAGGGAAAGGTGAAAGGGGAAGGGGGTTAAGAGGTACAATTAGATATAAGTAAGTGGCATATACCTGGAGAAACCACATTTCAAAAAGACAACATGTACCCCAATGTTCACTGCAGCACTATTTGTAATAGCCAGGACATGGAAGCAACCTAGATGTCCATGACAGACGAATGGATAAAGGAGTTGTGGTACATATACACAATGCAATATTCAGTTCAGTTCAGTTCAGTCACTCAGTCATGTCCAACTCTTTGCGACTCCATAAATTGCAGCATGCCAGGCCTCCCTGTCCATCACCAACTCCCGGAATTTGCTCAAACTCAAGTCCATCGAGTTGGTGATGCCATCCAGCCATCTCATCCTCTTGCCCACAATCCCTCTCAGCATCAGGGTCTTTTCCAATGAGTCAACTCTTTGCATGAGGTGGCCAGAGTATTGGAGTTTCAGCTTTAGCACCAGGCCTTCCAGCGAACACCCAGGACTGATCTTCAGAATGGACTGGAATGCAATATTACTCAGCCATAAAAATGAATGAATTTGAGTCAATTCTAGTGAGGTGGATAAACCAAGAGTCTGATATACGGAGTGAAATAAGTCAGAAAGAAAAGAACAAATATAGTATATTAAAGCATAGTTTGTTCTCTGTGAATCTGTTTCTGTTTTGCTCTATGCATTCATATGCTTTATTTTTTAGATTCCATATATAAGTGAAAACACACACAGTATTTATCTTCCTCAGTGTGACATTTTTCACTAAGCATAATATTCTCTAGGTCCATCCACATTGCTGAAAAATGGCAGAATTTAATTCCTTTTTATGGATGAATAATATTCCATTGCATATATACACACCATATATTTTTTATCCATTCATCTGTCAGTGGGCACTTGGGTTGCTTCCACACCTTGACAATTGTAAATGATGCTGCTATGAACACTGGGGTACATACATCTTTTTGAATTAGTGTTTTTTTGTTTTCTTCAGATATGTAACCAGAAGTGGGATTGCTGGGTCATATGGTAGTTGTATTTTTAATTTTTGTGGAAATTCCGTGCTGCTTCCCATAGTGGCTGAACCAATTTACACTCTCACCACCAGTATACTAGGGTTCCCTTTTCTCCACATCATTGCCAACATTTATGTGTTGTCTTTTGGCTATAGCCATTCTGACAGGTAAAAGTTGATTTCTCATGGTAGTTTTGATCTGAATTTCCCTGATGATTAACAAATTGGAGCATCTTTTTATGTTTCCATTGTCCAGCTGTATGTTTTCTTTGGAGAAATGTCTATTAATGTGCTCTGTCCATTTTAAACTTTTTTATATTGAATTGTATGCGTTTTCAATTTATTTTGGATATTCCCCTTATCAGACATATCTTTTGCAAATATCTTCTCCCATTCAATAGTTCGTCTTTTCATTTTGTCTATAGTTTGATTCACTGTGCAAAAGCTTTTAAGTTTGATTAAATCTGATTTGTTTATTTTTGCCTATGTTTGCTGTGTCTGAGAAGACATATCCAAAAAAATATTTCTAAGGCCTGTATCAGAGTGTACTGCCTATGTTTTCTTTTAATTTTATGGTTTCTAGTTTTACATTTAAGCCTTTAATCTCTCTTTTGTGTTTAGTTTTGTATCATGAGTGAGTGAAAGTCTCTCAGTAGTGTCTGACTCTTTGCGACCCCATGGACTATACAGTCCCTGGAATTCTCCAGGCCAGAATACTGCAGTGGGTAGCCTTTCCCTTATGCAGGGGATCTTCCCAACCCAGGGATCGAACCCAGGTCCCCTGTATTTCAGGTGGATTCTTTACCAGCTGAGCCACCAGGGAAGCCCTATTTTTGTATATGGTATGAGGAAATGATCTAATCTTGTTTTAAATGTAGCTGCCCAGTTTTCCCAGAACTATTTGTTGAAAGACTCTGTTTTCCCCGTTTTATATTCTTGCCTCCTTTGTCATAGATTAGGTGACCACATGTGTGTAGGTTTATTTCTGGGCTCTCTACTCTGTTCCATTGATCTATGTGTCTATTTTTGTGCCAGTACCATACTGTTTTGACTACTGTAGCTTTGTAGTATAGTTCGAACATAGGGCACATACATTCAGCTTTGTTCTCCATGTCTGTGCCTCTGTTCCTACCCTGCAAATAAGTTTATCAACACCATTTTTCTAGATTCCACATATATGCATTAATATATGATATTTTTCTCTTTTTTACTCACTTCACTCTGTATGACAGGCTCTAGGTTCATCCACATCCCTACTACTAACCCAATTTCATTCCTTTTTATGACTGAATAATATTCCATTGTGTATATGTACCACATCCTTATCCATTCATCTGTCAATGGACATCTAGGTTGCTTCCATGTCCAGGCTATTGTAAATAGTGCTGTGATGAACACTGGGGTACGTGTGTCTTTTTGAGTTGTGGTTTTCTTAGGGTATATGGCCTGTTTTGGGATTGCTGGATCATATGGTAGTTCTGTGTTTAGTTTTTTAAGGTATCGCCGTACTGTTCTCCACAGTGGCTGTACCAATTTACATTCCAACCAACAGTGTAAGAGAGTTCCCTTTTCTCCACACCCTCTCCAGCGTTTGATGTTTGTGGATTTTTTGATGATGGCCATTTTGGCTGGTATGAACTGGTGCCTCATTGTAGTTTTGATTTGTATTTCTCTGATAATTAGTGATGTTGAGCATCATTTCTTGTGTTTATTGGCCATCTATATTTCTTCTTTGGAGAAATGTCTATTTAGATCTTCTGCCTATTTTTTAATTTTATTTTTTAAAATATTTAACTCCATGAGCTGATTGTATATTTTGGAGATTAACCCTTTGTCCACGGCTTTGTTTGTAAATATTTTGTCCATTCTGAGGTTTGTCTTTTTGTCTTGCTTATGGTTTCCTTTGTTGTGCAAAAGTTTTTAAGTGTAATTGGATCCCAGTTGTTTATTTTGTTTTTATTTTCATTATTTCAGGAGGTGGCTCAAAAAAGATCTTGCTGTGATTTATGTCAAAGAGTGTTTTTCCTTTGTTTTCCTCCAAGAGTTTTATAGTCTTACATTTAGGTCTTTAATTCATTTTGAGTTTATTTTATGTATGATATTAGGTAGTATTCTAATTTCATTCTTTTACATGTACCTGTCTAGATTTCCCAGCACCACTTATTGAAGAGGCTGTCTTTTCTCCATTGTATATTCTTACCTCCTTTGTTGTAGACTAGGTGATTTTAGGTCCATGGGTTTATATCTGGGCTTTCTATCCTGAACCATTGGTTTATATTTCTGTTTTTGTGCCAGTACCATACTATTTTGATTACTGTAGCTTTTTAGTAAAGTTTGAAGTCAGGAAGACTGATTCCTCCTGCTCCATTTTTCTTTCTCAAGGTTACTTTGGCTGTTTGGGGTCTTATGTGTTTCCATACAAACTGTAAGATTTTTTTGTTCCAATTTTGTGGAATTGCCATGGCAATTTGATAGAAATTGCAGTGAATTTGTAGATTGCTTTGGGTAGTATATTCATCTTTACTATATTGATTCTTTTAATCCAAGAATATGGTATATCTCTCCGTTTGTGTCCTCTTTGATTTCTTTCATCAGAGTTTTATAGTTTTCTGAGAACACTGAAGCTTTCTCAGTCTTCTGAAATCTTTTGCTTTCTTACGTAAATTTATTCTTAAGTATTACCCCAATTAATATTCCCTGGGGCATGATGTTCTCTGTTAGTCCAGTGGTTCTGACTCAGTTCTCCCACCTCAGGAGCCCAGGCCTGATCTCTGGCCCGTGAAGTGGGATCTTGCAAGCCACAGGGCCTGCCAAAAAAAGGAGCAGGGCAATGCAAATAATTACAAATTAAATTTAGAAAACTAACATATATTCAGAAAAATAATAATCTATATAAAACAAGTACTGGAGGGTAAAACTAAGCTCCAGTAGCGAAGAAGAAAAAAATCATAAATGATCATACAAAATAAAAGGGAGCATGCTGCTGCTGCTAAGTTACTTCAGTCGTGTCCGACTCTGTGTGACCCCATAGACGGCAGCCCACCAGGCTCCCCTGTTCCTGGGATTCTCCAGGCAAGAACACTGGAGTGGGTTGCCATTTCCTTCTCCAATGCATGAAAGTGAAAAGTGAAAGTGAAGTCGCTCAGTCGTGTCCAACTCTTAGAGACCCCAAGGACTGCAGCCTACCAGGCTCCCCCATCCATGGGATTCTCCAGGCAAGAGTACTGGAGTGGGGTGCCATTGCCTTCTCCAAAAAGGGAGCATAATAATAACAACAAAAAAAATAAAATGAATTCAGAAAATTAACAGTTATTTTATTAAAAAATAAGAAGAATATATACAAAAGAACCACTGAAGGGTAAAACAGAACTCGATAATGGCAAAGAACAAAAAAAAAAACAAACCAAACAAAACAAAACAATGACAAAAGCAACAAAAAGACAGAAAAACCTCAGCTGTGAGGGGCAGGGCTTAGGCAGGGGCTGGATTTATGTGGAGGCTAGCTTTAGGCAGGGGCAGGGTCCTGATTCAGGACCTACACTGCTGGAAAAGGCCCTGGTTGGGGGTTGGGTTCAGCCTAGCTGAGGGGGACTCTGCAGCCTCTCCTGCCTTAGGGTGTGCAGGATCACACCTGGGGCCCCAGGAGGCTCCCTGGGGCCAAGTGGGTAGAATACCAGGCAGGTTCCCTGATCCTCTGAATCCCAAGTGACTCTTCCCCCAGGGCTTGGCTCTTCCTCATACTCCTCTCCTCTCACACCCATAGGACCTACATAGGCAGAGTAGGTCCTGTAGGGTGAAAGGCACCTTAAAGGGCAGAGAGGGCCCCAGAGGCTGGAGAGCCAGGCCCAGGGCCTTAGATGACTCCCATGGGCTCAGTGGGCAAGGGAGCAGCAGGCACTTCTCCTGACCCCTGAGGGCTCCCCAGTTTGGCTTGCATCCTTCTTCCCACTCCCTCTCACATCCCCAGTACTCACGTGGGCAGAGAGGTCCCTGAAGGGCACAGGACCAGGCTTGAAGCCTGTGCAAGCTCCCTGGGGCCAAGTGGGCAGGAGGGAATGCCAAGCACATTCCCCCCTCCTCATCCTACAACCTTTGAAGGTCCTTTCTACTCCCTGTTAACATCCTGGAGGCAAGCATGCCTCTCTGGGTGCTCCCAGTCACTCCTCAGCCACACTAGTCCTGTCTGGCCTCCACTTTTCCTCCCCTCTTTGCTCCCATTCACATCCTACCTGATTGCTTAGTGGTTCCACCCATCTGCCTGGTTTTCAGAGGCCCCCCACCAGCATCTAGTGAGTATCCTAATTGTAGGGTAACAGAAACTCCATGTCTTCCCTCTCAGTCATCTTGGCCTTGCCCCTAATTTTTTTTTTAACTTTTTCAGGGAGCTCCTGCTGTAAACTTTCCCTTCCCCTGTTGTTCAAAAATCCCTGATTCTTAGCAGAGAAAATTCAGAAAAATAGTATACTATGTCTTGGTCAATTGGGGAATATGTGTAGTCCATCTCTTGATCATTTTGTAGTAACTAAGAGGTTCAGAGCTTGTGCTGTGAATTGTGACTTCAGTAGACTGGACCGGGAGTGGGCCCCTAACTTCACTATTGTAATGTGTCATGAGATAATAAACCAGATATAGTGCACTGCACAGGGTATGAAGACATAATGTTTCCAATTTATTACATGTACTTGCTTTTAAAAAATATTTGATCCATTAAATGTTAAAAGGTACAATGAGAACGTGTTAGAAATAGCAGCTCCTTTTAAGAAAAGAAGTAGTATTTCAGGTGTGGGAAGGAGCATACGTGTTAGGTTACGTGGTCCATGGTTTCATGGTCTCCTGGTAACAAGTTAGGAGAGGTGAGTAAGTGTAGAGTTAGGGCACATCTAATTGCAGGTCCCAGTTCTTCAGGCTTGGTTGGACACTCTTCTTAATTTCAGTTATCTGTAAAATGAGGACACCGTTCAGAACAGTTACGAGGACCACATGAGACGACATGTGTGAAACCCTTGCCAGCACCTCTCCAGGTCCTCCTACCACCACCTCAGAGGGGAGACTTAGCTGTTCAGTGTCATGTCCACCACACAGTGAGCTAGCAGATATTATTGTTTGGCATTTTAAGTAAATTGCCACTTATAATGAATTTTGTGGTTTCCTCCTAAGTTTTAAAACACTAATTCAGCTCCCTATTTTAATAAAACCATAAAAGGAATAGTGTTCCAATTTAAACTTTGATTTTATTTAAATTTTAACGAGACCAAATGCTTTCTATCTTTTGCAGCAGAAAGTATATAGGTATGAATCATGAACATACTATGCATGACTGACATTGACATAAGATCAGTTTATATGGCATCTTTTTTTTTTTTTTTTCCTGGCCACATTCTGTAGCATGCAGGATCTTAGTTCCCCAACCAGGGAACAAACCCAGGCCCTTGACAGAACATAGATTCCTAACCACTGAACCACCAGGGAATTCCACCTATGATCTCTTTTTAAGGGAAATTTCTTTTAATAAAATTGTCAATATAAATATGTGTTATATTTTTGGTGAATAGTTAAGTATAGTATTTTCAGCGTGCTAATCTGAAAGACAGGGAGGATGCTTTATATGACTAACGTTTGCCATGAAGTTGGTAGTTATTAATGTCTAATGAATAAAAATTTTAAAGATATATATTTGGATTTTTATTATTTTTGTTTTCCTAAAATTACTAATGGCTACATATTTTGGGATAGGGAATATAAAAAACAGTGATGATTTGATAAGGTAGAAAAGGAGGAATAAAAAGTATCCTACCGAGGATTAGCTGAAGTTGTTCAGGAAATCAAGAGGGTTTGCAAGTGTTATAGTCAGACTCCCATCATTATGAACCTTAAATTTATTTCTTCTCCCCAGTCCTAACCCATGTGATCACTCACATCTCAGTAACCCTGCCAGAGCACCCAGAGTGCTGAACTGGTCATGCAATCCTGACTTGTCATGGCATAACAGCAGCAGATATCCTTGAGAGACTGTCTTTAGTCTAGGTGATGGGGTTGGGAATTTCCCTTTAAACTGAACAGAAGTAACAGATTAGGGGAAAATACTTATAACATATAAAATACAGTGAAAGGATTAGTATTCAGACAATGTAAAGGGCATATACAAATCAATAAGAAAAAAGAAACTTGGGAAACAGAAAATTCACCAAAGAAGTGCAGCACCTCATCAGCATTGAGATAAACACAAAACAAAACAAAATCACAATGGTAAAATTGAAAAGTTTGACTATAGTGTTGATCAAGGGATAGAAAAGTGGATTCTCTTCTGGTTAGAGTGCAAATTGATTCAGCTCCTTTAACATGTATTTGTTAAAATTGCAAATATATGTATCAAAGGGCCCAGCTACTTAATTTCTCATTTACACTAAAAGACCTCTTGCACTATGCACAGTGAGGCACACACACACATATTCACTGTATGAACACATATATTCACTGCAGCATCATTTACCATCATAATAAGTTGAAAGAAAACTAAGTCCCTATCAAGACAGAAGTGTATGCATGCATACAGAACATGCCTGCAGAACATGTAGTACTGTTCAATGGTGGTCATTAAAAATGAGCTATAACTGATAAGAAATTATATAACTATATTTGATAAGAAATAATCTCCAAGACAGAATAAAAATTGTAACCAGACTTACAATGTGTCACCATTTATTTAAAAAAAGGGAAAGAAAGCATGAGGTAGCACTATAGATTTTCTACAATAGTAGCTTTCAAAGTGTTTTTTTTTGGAAATGATCCTCAGGAAGGCACACATTTCATATCTAGACTGAGTGAACCCTTACTACATGCAGTACTCTGACATTTTTCTATCCTGTTTTATTCCGTGCCATTCCTTTCCACTTTTCAAAAGCTGGTCCTGGCTCATTAAACTGATTCAGGACTCAACCATAGTTTGAAAAATATTGCTCTGAAGGTGCACACTGAAATATGTAAATAGAAAAGTAACTGAAAGGCAACGCACCAAGCTGGTATCAGAGGTTGCCTCTGGGGAGAAGGCTGATGGACGGTGGTCCCAGGGGTTCTAGAGTCTCTTCTGTGATTACTTAGGTTATTGCACATTTTCTGCCTATTTTATAATAGGCATCTGTAAATATACATTTTAAAATGTACTTTTTAGAGAGTAAGAAATCAAAGCTATTTTCAAAACTCGAGGAATTACTGGGATTGAGAGAGTAGTGGCCAAGGGTCTTAAAGAAAAATTGTTGCACTGCATATTGAGTAGTACAGAAGGCAGGCATTCTAGCTAACTATTTCTGTTTTATATATATGGCCACAGATATAAAACATCAACTAAACTACATAAGTTTTAGATATCAGTCTAGACAAACAAATAATTACAGGGGTGGTGTGGGGAGGGAGATAGGAGGGAGGTTCAAAAGGGAGGGGATATATGTATACCTATGGCTGATTCATGTTGAGGTTTGACAGAAAACAGCAAAATTCTGTAAAGCAATTATCCTTCAATAAAAAATAAATTAATTAAAAAATAAAACTATAAAAATAAAAAAATTTATTTTAAAAGAATAATTATTTCTGCAAAGAAACATTACTGTAGAAAATATAATGTATGTATACTTGGCCATCTCTGCAGGCTGAAGCAGATATGCCCAGTTCTCTGTTTTCTATTTCAGAACTACCTTAATTCTTTCTGGTTTATCTTCACATTTTTACACTAAAGGGTAATTTATTAAGCCTCATCTGAAAGGTCAAGTAACTCATGTTTACAAGAAGTTAGACACAGTTCCTAGAGGAGGTAGATCCTTTAAATTTCAAACATTTAAATGGTATTATATGTAGATGGATTAGAACTAGATGATTTCTTGTGTGAATTTCTCAACACAGTAAAATCACCCATAAGAAAAAGAATATTTTCTTTTTTTGTAGTTTCCTAAATATATACTTTCATATGCTAATTGTAAGACAAATTGAATCTTTTAATAGCCACATTAAATTTTCTCTATAAATGTTTCAAAAATAAATTTTTGGGGTAAAATATGTAAGCCTTCTAAGAAAGCACTTATATAAGAATCATTTTTCAAAATCTTAGCTGTTGCTAAAGCAATGATTGTGTTCACATTTAATTTCATCTACTCAAGGTTTCATTGAGGTAAAAAAAGAAGGTATTTGGAACTTTTCTTTAAAAATGAGAATTTGGGAAGAAAAGCATTATTTTAGAAAGCATGCTACAGGTTGTAGCAAGGCAGGGAAAGAACAGGAAGATGGGAGAGAGGATAGTATACATCCACCTATCTGGTCTTTCTTCCGTTGTGGATCTGAGGTTGAGAGGAGGCAGAGGGGACCTGTGACTAACATGGAGGTTGAGGCCTTTCTTTTAAATAGCTTTACATTCCTTGAAGTTAAGAGTGGAACTTGTGCCTATGACACGTGAATCTGGGAAAGTGGCTTATATGCAGTTTGGCACCAAGCTAGCCTAGGACTGTGAAAGTGATGTGGCTCTATGATGAGAATTCAGAATACATTATAAATGTCTCTTATTGATACCCGAAGGGAGGTGAAAATTATAATTCATAACAATTTTCAAACCGTTGATTATATTACAAATTATAATTTATTAGTTTTTTTGTTTGCTCTGTAAGATTACCTATTCAGTATTTGCATTTTGGTAGTTTTAATAAAATTAGTTTTATTTGCTATAATGAATTACAAATTTTAAAGTGTGATAGTCTCTTAACTGCACATGTCTGATGCCTACCTTTTCAGTGGACACAGTATACAAGACACCACTGACTGCTAGTGGCAGCCTGGTGTAACTGCAAGCAAATTTTCCAAGTGATAAATAGTCTTCCAGATGTTATCAGTAACATCATCATGTTACTCAGGGGTCTGAGAAGTAGAAGGAAGGAATTATGCATCCAATATCATAACATATTGAAGTGTTACAAACTCTGTACATAATGTTTCATTGGCAGGATGAGGGTTTTTGCTTTAATTGTTTTTTTCCCCCTGAATTTTACCCCATTTTTCCATTAATATGGTGTTTGAAGGGGAAAACCAGGGTCTTCACTAACTGCAGATTTTTTTATCCACAGCATCTGCAGGAATTGCTGTGTCACAGAGGAAGGTACGTCAGATCAGTGATCCTATTCAGCAGATCCTAATCCAGCTGCACAAAGTCATCTACATCACTCAGGTCAGTGTGCCAGCTTTTTATTTCCTTTTCATCTTAAGTACAAGTTTGGTGCTAATATTGCCGAAGAACTCTTTGAGACACTCTTAGAATCCACTCCTGTGCATGTTCTCTGGGTTGCTACTAATATGGAATAACAAAATCTTGCAGTTTTTTTTTTTTTTTTTAATGTATAAGCTATTACCTCTTTGGTAATGATGTGTACCAGTTTCCCTGGATCATATTTCCCTGGATCATACCATATCCAGGGGAACTGGTGCACATCATTACCAAAGAGGAAATATGATATGAGATGGGTCATATGAGATATGACCCTTGTTCTTGACTTAAAGCTCACTATTGTGGGTCTTAAGAGGAATGAGTATCTCTTTTAAAAATATTAGCCCTCATTTGTCCTAGGTGAGGTTAGTATAGAGTTTTGAAGCAAAAGAAGGCTTGTCTTCTCAGATGCAGGGTTTAAAGCTACTTCCGCTGGCAATGATAGCTCAGAGTGAGTTGAGTTTCAAGATAGTCAGTTTTATCTGGGTCCAACAACATGTCCTTACTTGGAGTTTTAGTATTCTAATTTTTTTTTTTTTTTTTTTGCCTTTTGCATGAGAAATTTGGTGAAATGAGCATTCAGCTGACACTGTAACTCAGCAATCTACTCAATTAGATTCCTGTTTGATTATTAGCTATACCAGTGCTGTGGTAGCAAGAAGTACATTCTATTAGGGCTGTCATGGAATCTTTCTGGCTCTTAGACTATGATTTGAGCTGACAGTTAAAGGACCCAAGCCTGTCATTGTCTCTGTAAGTGCTCCAGTACATCTGAAGGACCCACCTACCTCCCCATCCGTGTGGTCTTCATACTGCCTGATCATCAAATGTAGCAGTCGCTCAGGCTTCCATGGTGCTCCCTTCAGTTGGCTCTTCACCCAGATGACTGTGATGAACTGCAGCAGCACTGCGTGCCATGGATCACTAGCATCTTGTGTCCTCTTGGCAAATAACCCATCAGTGGGCTTAGTTCCAAGGGTACAATCAAACCAGTTTTCAAATACCATCTGTGTGGCTCCTCCTGGACAATCCTGGAACCAAATCTGTTTCATTAAGAGTCTAGTCAGGGAACAGAAACCACAATAATTTCAACAGGGATGGTTTCACTTAAATACTTATATAAGAATTACTCATAATAACAGTGTATCATCTATTGAGGTGGAGAAGGCAATGGCAACCCACTCCAGTACTCTTGCCTGGGAAATCCCATGGACGGAGGAGCCTGGTGGGCTACAGTCCATGGGGTTGCAAGGAATCAGACACAACGGACGTGACTTAGCAGCAGCGTCTACTGAGGAGGGGAAGAGAAATTTAAAGACCATAAGAGCAGATAGGGAAGTCACTATTTATAGGGCTAAGTAAGAGCACCCAAGAAAGGAACAAAATGAAAGAGGACACCCTATCCTGGGCTGAGGTTCAGACCTTACTGGAAAAACCAGAGAAATGTTCTGAGGTTCTGTGCTTTGGGCCTGCTGGAAAGCAGCATGTAAGGATAACATGCTAGGAACTGCCCTCCATGGAACCAGATGAGGTGCCAGAGGTAGGTTCTGCTCCATGGAACTCTTCAGAAAGCTGGTTGCAGGGTTGGTGCCACTGAATTTGGCTGAGGGTTAGCACCACTTGAAGTTCCCTTCCCTGCTGACCATTCAGTGCTGCCCAACTAAGGTAAGGGAGGAGTATCACTGGAACCAGAAAGACAGGCTGAATCCTCTACTAGCGCCCTCTGCTGATAGATCTGAACATCCAGCCAGCTGACAAGGGACATATGTTTCAGTATCACAAACAGGGCAGAGAAGGTGGATTTGGAAGTGAGAGTAAACAAACTGACAACTGGCACAGTTAGCCTGGGGGCTTTATGAGGGGCTCCCTTATTTGGAACCTGCCAACCTCCAGCTTCTCACTGTTCCTCCTTTGACTTCTGCCCATCCTGGAGAGTAGCCTGGCTCTTATCTATCATGTTTGAATTGTTTTTTATGTATTTTTTGGTTGGTTCACTTTTAAACTAAATCTGGTATTCTTTCCAGTTACCCTGAGGGCTACCCTTTTGAGACTTAAGAATCTAAAGTTGATTACTTTTTCTTCCATTTTCTGCCTACAACCTTTCCCTTATGCAACCCCACAAAACTGTCTACCTGATTGAATGAAAGTAGGTGAAGGGGCAAGAAAATTGGTTAATAAATCAAAATATACTCTGCCATATCTCTATTGAGTAAAGGTATTATATTCAAAAACACATTTCCATTTAAATACTGATATAAATATGTGGGGAAGCTTTTTTAACTGTAGTGTTATGGAAATAACTTCAAATAGCTTTTTGGTTACCTTAACAATTCACTACCAAATTAAGAGAAATATCCTTTGAAATTTAATTTCCATATGCCTGTCTTGATCATTTTTATATATTAATAATAAAAATAAAAAATAATGAAACCTTTAAAGGTTTTTTATTATTAATATATAAAAATGATCAAGACAGGACAACTTGGAAGAAATGGACAAATTCTTAGAAAAGTACAACTTTCCGAAACTGAACCAGGAAGAGATAGAAAATCTTAATAGACCCATCACAAGCACCGAAATTGAAACTGTAATCAGAAATCTTCCAGCAAACAAAAGCCCAGGTCCAGACAGCTTCACAGCTGAATTCCACCAAAAATTTAGAGAAGAGCTAACACCTATCCTACTCAAACTCTTCCAGAAAATTGCAGAGGAAGGTAAATTTCCAAACTCATTCTATGAGGCCACCATCACCCTAATACCAAAACCTGACAAAGATCCCACAAAAAAAGAAAAAACTACAGGCCAATATCACTGATGAACATAGATGCAAAAATCCTTAACAAAATTCTAGCAATCAGAATCCAACAACACACTAAAAAGATCATACATCATGACCAAGTGGGCTTTATCCCATGGATGCAAGGAATCTTCAATATCTGCAAATCAATCAATGTAATACACCACATTAACAAATGGAAAAATAAAAGCCATATGATTATCTCAATAGATGCAGAGAAAGCCTTTGACAAAATTCAACATCCCTTTATGATAAAAACTCTCCAGAAAGCAGGCATAGAAGGAACATACCTCAACATAATAGAAGTATATATGACAAACCCACAGCAAACATTATCCTCAATGGTGGAAAATTGAAAGCATTTCCCCTAAAATCAGGAACAAGGCAAGGGTGCCCAGTCTCACCACTACTATTCAATATAGTTTTGGAAGTTTTGGCCACAGCAATCAGAGCAGAAAAAGAAATGAAAGGAATCCAGATTAGAAAAGAAGAAGTAAAACTCTCACTGTTTGCAGATGACATGATCCTCTACATAGAAAACCCTAAAGACTCCACCAGAAAATTACTAGAGCTAATCAATGAATATAGTAAATTTGCAGGATATGAAATCAACACACAGAAATCCCTTGCATTCCTATACACCAACAATGAGAAAATAGAGAAATTAAGGAAACAATTCCATTCACCATTGCGATGAAAAAAATAAAATACTTAGGAATATATCTACCTAAAGAAACAAAAGACCTATATATATATAAAACTATAAAACACTGGTGAAATAAATCAAAAAGGACACTAATAGATGGAGAAATATACTGTGTTCATGGATCAGAAGAATCAATATAGTGAAAATGAGTATACTACCCAAAGCAATCTATAGATTCAATGCAATCCCTATCAAGCTACCAATGGTATTTTTCACAGAGCTAGAACAAATAATTTCACAATTTGTACGGAAATACAAAAACCTCAAATAGCCAAAGCAATTTTGAGAAAGAAGAATGGACCTGGAGGAACCAACCTGCCTGACTTCAGGCTATACTACAAAGCTGCAGTCATCAAAACAGTATGGTACTGGCACAAAGACAGAAATATAGATCAATGGAACAAAATAGAAAGCCCAGAGATAAATCCACACACGTATGAACACCTTATCTTTGACAAAGGAGGCAAGAATATACAATGGAGAAAAGACAATCTCTTTAACAAGTGGTGCTGGGAAAACTGGTCAACCACTTGTAAAAGAATGAAACTAGAACACTTTCTAATACCATACACAAAAATAAACTCAAAATGGATTAATCTAAATGTGAGACCAGAAACTATAAAACTCCTAGAGGAGAACATAGGCAAAACAGTCTCCGACATAAGTCACAGCAGGATCCTCTATGACCCACCTCCTAGAATATTGGAAATAAAAGCAAAAATAAACAAATGGGACTTAATTAAAATTAAAAGCTTCTGCACAACAAAAGAAACTCTAAGCAAGGTGAAAAGACAGCCTTCGGAATGGGAGAAAATAATAGCAAATGAAGCAACTGACGAAGAATTAATCTCAAAAGTATGCAAGCAACTCCTGCAGCTCAATTCCATCAAAATAAATGACCCAACCAAAAAATGGGCCAAAGACCTAAACAGGTATTTCTCCAAAGAAGACATACAGATGGCTAACAAACACATGAAAAGATGCTCAACATCACTCATTATCAGAGAAATGCAAATCAAAACCACAATCAGGTACCATTTCACGCCAGTCAGAATGGCTGCTATCAAAAAGTCTACAAGCAATAAATGGTGGAGAGGGTGTGGAGAAAAGGGAACCCTCTTACACTGTTGGTGGGAATGCAAACTAGTACAACCACTATGGAGAACAGTGTGGAGATTCTTTAAAAAACTGGAAATAGAACTGCCATACGACCCAGCAATCCCACTGCTGGGCATACACACCGAGGAAACCAGAATTGAAAGAGACACGTGTACCCCAATGTTCATCACAGCACTGTTTATAATAGCCAGGACATGGAAGCAACCTAGATGTCCGTCAGCAGATGAATGGAAAAGAAAGCTGTGGTACATATACACAATGGAGTATTACTTAGCCATTAAAAAGCATACATTTGAATCAGTTCTAATGAGGTGGATGAAACTGAAGCCTATTATACAGAGTGAAGTAAGCCAGAAAGAAAAACACCAATACAGTATACTAATGCATATATATGGAATTTAGAAAGATGGTAATGATAACCTTGTATGCGAGACAGAAAAAGAGACACAGATGTATAGAACAATCTTTTGGACTCTGTGGGAGAGGATGAGGGTGGGATGATTTGGGAGAATGGCATTGAAACATGTATAATATCATATGTGAAACGAATCGCCAGTCCAGGTTCAATACATGATACAGGATGCTTGGGGCTGGTGCACTGGGATGACCCACAGGGATGGTATGGGGAGGGAGGTGGGAGGGGGGTTCAGGATGGGGAATACATTTACACCTGTGGCAGATTCATGTTGATGTATGGCAAAACCAATACTATATTGTAAAGTACAAAAAATAATAATCAATCAAATTTCATGGTCAAAAAAAATAAATAAATGGATATATTTTATTTCTTTACTGGATTCCAAAGTATTTTAAAGCAAGAACGAAACAATTATTAACACCTAATTATTATTCTCTTACACTTCCAGCATAACAAATTATTTCATGTTTTTGGCAAAATGCCATTCCTTGCTGCAAGTTCAGATATAACCATGGTGATTGTAAAAATGTACTTCCAGAATTCTTTAAAGTTTATGACTTTGTACATAGTAAGGAATGATTACTCTTTGGGAAACTAAATTACAGTGCTTACCAAACTTAATGCCTTTCAAATAAAGGGGATAAATAAAAGACTAAACATTACACTCGCATATTCACCAAAGGTTGAAGACCAGGATCAGTTTTTCCCCTCTGGTAATGGCAAAGGAAAACTTCTGAAAGTAAAACTGAATTGACAAAGCAAACCAAAAAACCCTTCTTGTTCATGTATTTATATACTAGGCTCTCAAACTCTCACAGACTTATGCTGTGATAGCACCCTGAATTGCAGAACCAGGTCCCTTCTGACAACCAACAAGTGACTTTAAATGGGAAACTGCTTACTTTTGGCTGGTGGTGACATTTCCTACCCAATTTCCATGGAGACAAATCTGTGGAAACAATCTAAAAGCAGCTATTTTTAGAGACACAATGTTAGAATCCTTATCCTGCCTCCAGTGATTTTTCATCTGTTTTCATAAAAAATGAGATAGTAATCTTAAGACCAGTGAGCTGAGAATGAAATCAGTGGTTCACTTCCATTGCTGAAAACCAAAATTGATCTTTGAGCAATTAAGGTGACTGAAATACATATGTTAGCAGGAGTCTTCATGTGTTATTGCTTAGGTAGAAACTTTGCGGACAATGTAAGTTTGGATTTAACTCTATAGTTAAAATTTGATTGTTGTGTTAAATAAATGCTTTGAAAATGAGCATATTGCAACTTTTTAAAAATGGAACATCTGTCTCCTAGAGAGTAGACTGTTAGTTTGGTTGGAGCTCCTTTAGATTGTCATCTTAGCAACAATACTTGTTGCCAGAAGAATACAGAGATGTAGTCAGGAATAGCAATGAGCTGTCCTCAGATGGAAAATGCAGGACTAACTGTCATCAGGGCAACATACTGTTTTTTTCCAGCAGTGGTGATGGATGAAGTTAGATCCATCTGTACCCTCTCATCTGGATCTTCTGATTCCTAGGGGCAAGGATGACAGATTAAATAGAATTTAGGGCAAATCTGTGTTTCTCAAGTGGACTCAGGTTTTCAGGGTTTGTAAACTCTTAAGGCAAATAGATGGGGAAAAAATGGAAACCATGACAGGCTTTATTTTGGGGTCCAGAATCACGATGGATGAGACTGCAGCTTTTCTTGGAAGAAAAGCTATGACAAACCTAGACAGTGTATTAAAAAGCAGATACATAAGTTTTCCAACAAAAGCCAATATAGTCAAAGCTATGGTTTTTCCAGTAGTCATGTACAGATGTGAGAGTTGGACCATAAAGAATGCTGAGTGCTGAAGAATTGATGCTTTCGAACTGTAGTGCCAGAGAAGACTCTTGGAAGTCCCTTGGACAGCAAGGAGATCAAACCAGTTAATCCAAAAGGAAATCAACCCTGAATATTAATTGGAAGGACTCATGATGAAGCTGAAACTCCAATACTTTGGCCACTGATGCAAAGAACCAACTCATTGGAAAAGCCCCAGATGCTGGGAAAGATTGAGAGCAAGAAGAGAAGGGGGCAACAGAAGATAAGATGGTTGGATGGTATCATCAACTCAATGGACATGAGTTTGAGCAAGCTCTGGGAGATACTGAAAGACAAGGAAGCCCAGATAGTGCTTCAGTCCATGTGGTCACAAAGAGTCAGACATGACTGAGTGACTGAGCAACAACAACAAGAGAATTTTACATTCTGTGTATTTATTTTGATGATATGCTGAACAGTTTAGCATTTAGTGAAATCTCCTTTTAAACAGTAATATGTCAAATCACTTTTTTTCGATAGGAAAGATATTATTTGAGTCACTATCAAAGCAGATCCTGTGGGCTACTGAAAGGTTGTTGTTGAGTCATGAAAGATGCCAGAATTCTTGGTCTCTGGAGGAGAGGAATTCAATCCAGGGCCATGACGAGGCTTGATCAGAGCTTTTGTGTAATAAAGTTTTATCAAAGTATAAAAGAGATAGAGAAAGCTTCTGACATAGATATCAGAAGGGGGCAGAAAGAGTGCCCCCCCCTGCTGGTCTTT